>NC_043758.1:791070-923570 GCF_902148845.1 Salarias fasciatus
GTCACCCAGAGCTGTTCTCATAACTGGTTTGAACTGAGTGAAGGTGGGTGGACGGATCGTCGGGCCTCATGTTCTGTTTGGGTGGAGGTGGTGGAGACAATCAGAGTGAAACCATCCACAGCACCCAGAGCGCTCTCCACCCTCCTCCACCCTCCGGAGCCTCTGCACTGCTCTGTATGGTGGACAGTAACGAGCTGAGAGCTGGAAGGGTCCAGACAGAACACACACACACACACACACACACACACACACACACACACACACACACACCGACTTCCCACCTCAGGAAAAGAGTGCCTCCCTGCAGATTACCCACAGTGCATCAGTATCTTCAGCACAGAGCTCCCCAGACGGCGCTGAGCTCTGATTGGTCCCTGAGGATTCCACTCAGATTCAGCCAATCGGAGCAGGCCATTTTTCAGAGTAAACAAAGCCATCATGACGAGCAGAGGAAACTGAGGCCATGTTCGTTTGTGGGGGTCTCCTGTCGAGAGCCTCCCAGAGCCGCGATAAAGCTAGCTGCTGGGGGTGGGGGTGGGGGTTGGGGGGTGGGGGGTGGGGGGTTGGGGGGTGGGGGTGGGGGGGGGGTGGGGCACTGATTGCACTGGGCAACGCTGCGACCCCTCACTGGGGTCCTCCTCCAGTTACACCTTCTCCAGCGTGTCGTGACCCAGACGAGGGGAGCTCTGCCTGTGTGGCGATACAGCAGCTTTGAGGCCTCGGCCTCATCTCTGCCCCCTGCTGCTCTCTCCCAGCACTGCAGCAGGAGGAGGAGGAGGAGGAGGAGGAGGAGGAAGGCCACATAGGAACACCAGAAGGAGGGGGGGGGGGGGGGGGGGGGGAGCACTGGCAGGAGAGACAGGAGGTGAAATGAGGAGTGTGTTCTTCTCGAGGTGGTCTTCTTATGGTGTGTTCACACCGGACGCGTCGCGGGTGTCGTCAACGCTTGGGACGCCTCGAAGCTGACGCTTGTGACGCTTCAAGCACGACGCTTGACACCAGGTGGTCACAAAGCTCGCTCGCTCTTGACGCGCGTCAGTTTATTGGCGCGCGGGAGGCTGATTTCTGTTTCCAGCTATGGCGGATCGCATCAGGAGAGTGGCTTGGCTTTATTTGTTAAGTAAAGCTAGACCGCGTCGTCGTCGGAAAAGTCGCTATTGGCTGCTCTGCTCCTCTCTGCTCTGACTGCAGCAGGGGGCGCTGCTGAGACTGACCGCTGTGAGCGCTTTGGGACGGGGGAGGGGCTCACGCAGCACCCGCTGCTCATTGACGACAGCAACGAGACGTCCTGTCACGTCTCCAGAGCACCAGAGTAGGTCGCTAGATTTGTCGCCAGTTGCTTTTGACAAAAAAACGTCGCCAAGAGGCTTTGGAAAGTCGCCAGATTTAGCGAGAAAGTCGCCAAGTTAGCAACACTGGCCGGCCCGCATCGATGCTCGGATCACTCGTAGTGACGTAGCACCGGAGGGATCGTCTCTGATTGGTTGACGCCCAGCGGCAGCGCGTCGAAAGTTCAGTTTTCCTAACTCTCAAAAAGCGATGCTCACGACGCTCCTGACGCTCCTGACGCCGGGGACGCACGTCGTGGGCGTCGACGCTCGAAACGCTCAAAAAGCGACGCTCATGACGCTCCTGACGCGCCGCCCCGCTGCCCGCCGCTCCACAACGCTCGTCCACCATAGACTTTGCATAGAAAAGCGCCGCTCACGACGCTTGCAACGCGTCCAGTGTGAATGCACCATGAGACGTATTTCTGCCTCAGTGGTTTCTGCAGTCGCTCCACCTCACCAAACCAGAAGGACCGATACTTTCAAGAAAGAACCGCGGCACACAGCGGGTTTCTGACAGATCTCAAACATGTCACCTCACATACCGGAGCAGCGCTCAGCGCCGCCCACTTTCTGACCCACAAACACCGGGGATTCAGCTCCTCCTCCTGATGACACTGCTGAGCGCTGCAGACAGAGCACACAACATTTTCAACTGAAACTGCAAAACTGTCACTGCCTTCTGGGCGCTTGTTTACATGACAACAGGCCTCAGAGTCAACTTTTTAAAAACAGACTCCGTCTCCATGGAAACTCTCCATCTCCGTGTCTGTGGAAACACTGAGTCTGTCCCCATGGGAACTCTCCGACTCCGTTTCCGTGAAAACACCTGTATGCCATCCCGTGGAAATACTCCAACTGTGTCTCCATGGAAACGCTCTGGCTCCGTCTCCATAGAAACGCTCTGGCTCCGTCTCCATGGAAACGCTCTGGCTCCGTCTCCATAGAAACGCTCTGGCTCCGTCTCCATGGAAACGCTCTGGCTCCGTCTCCATGGAAATGCTCGGGCTCCGTCTCCATGGAAACGCTCGGGCTCCGTCTCCACACAGACGGCAGGAGCGCAGCGACTGCACGTGTGCACCACGGCTGGGGTAAACCGCTCTCGTGCACGCGCTCAGTAAATGGACATTAACAACAATGGCGGCCTCCAGAGTGCACCTGTGTGATTTCATGATTAAAACAAACTGCGCTAACTCGTGGCCTGGCAAGCTAGCAACATGGCTTTCAGCAACAGTCGACATCGTTTTCAGAGCCTAGTCTTCCAAATGCAAGAAAAAAAAAAACACAAGGAAAAAGGAAGCATTTTCAGTTGAGATGTGTGAAACGGGGAGTCGGGGCCTCTGATGGCGAGCCGCCGCAGCAGGAGACATGCCAGCGTGGAGCAGGTCGGAACATCAGATCCTCTCTGAGCTGATTCACGGTTCAGACTGTTCTGCAGAGCTCTATAAGCTGATGATCAACAGAGCTGCAGGTCAGACTCGATGGTCCAGGACCTCCAGAGGAGGAGCAGGCTGAGCCGGAACCCGGGTGGAAGCCCGGGCAGAGCGCTGCTGGGAGCCTGAACCCTGCCAGGAGTCTGGGTTCAGCCCCACATGTGGATCTGGTCTGATCAGGTCTCCTATTCCAGAACCTTCTAGAGCAACACTGTCACATGAACCAAGACGATAAAGGTCCACCATGAGTAAGTAAAGTTTATTTATATAGCACCTTTCACAGACAAAAAGCCACAAGGTGCTTCACAGCATACATAAATAAGACAACAATTCAATACACATACATAAATAAGCAGCACATGTGATCAAAAAACAGGCCCGAAAAACTAAGCAAATGCTTGAGAGAATAAAAAGGTTTTAAGTTGTGACTTAAAAGTGTCAACAGTCACAACTGATCGAAGAGAGAGCAGGGAGATCGTTCCAGAGCCTGGGAGCAACGGCCTGGAACGATCGGGCTCCTCTGGTCTTGAAGCGGGTACGCGGCACCTTTAAGAGATTCTGGTCCGCAGACCTTAAAGCCCTCACAGGGGAGTAAGGCTGGAGCAGATCGCGAATATAAGAGGGAGCTTGGTCGTGCAAGGCCCGAAAGGTTAAAACCAAAATCTTAAAGTTAACTCTATAAGAGACTGGCAGCCAATGAAGCTCCTTCAAAATGGGAGACATGCGGGTCCATCTGTTTGTGCGGGTCAAGATTCTTGCTGCAGAGTTTTGCACAAGTTGCAACCTCGAAAGCTCCTTCTTATTCAGGCATGAGAACAAGCTGTTGCAGTAGTCTAAGCGCGAAGAGACAAAAGCATGAATGATGAGCTCTAAACCATGACCACAACAAAGAGCCATGAAGGACGGTCGGGGACCAGACCAACCACAGCAAACAGCAAGTCCAAATCTCAGAGAGTTCAACGCCGTGGTTTTCTTCTCCTTCCTCCCAGCAGCTGCTGCAGACACAGGAAAGGGCACGCAGGGTTTCTGTCTTAAAAAGGTCAAAGGGCCATGCTAACTGTATTCACACACACACATACATACACACACACACACACACACACACACACACACACACACACACACAGTCACATCTCAACGACACACTGAGCTGACTGATTGACATGAATCACACTTTGCATCTTCCTCTTCACAGAGTGACAGGACTGAGGTTTAATCTGAAGGGATATGGTTATTGTCCAGATATTTCTGAATATTAGCGCTGTGCATTGGCAAGGCCCTCGCACTATGACACATATGATACAGTAATGTCACAGAATACTGTGAGATCCTCAATGATTCAGAAAGTAAAGCCAGAGACAGCTGAAGCATGGAAACATCAGATATTGATCATTCAGAGAGCAGACTGAGTCAATACCACAGAATTCAAAACTACTTTTGCATTTTAATATTATTCAGGAAACTCTCCCAACATGAAATACTGTGAATACAATGTGTTGTTCCATACTGCAGCTGAAACCACAGAATAAAGTTCATCAAATTTCCTTCAATCGAGATGATTAAACATCTGAAAGTCCCGGTTCTCCTCTTCTGCCTGAACAGCTCAGTGGAAGCTTTGCCACCTGCAGCAGGATCTCAAACATGAGGATCATATCAGGACCCTTCACACTGCTGCTGAGCCCTGCTGGACCTCTGACAGTCTCGGGGAAGGTGATGTTGTGCGTCCGGTGGTCATCCTGTCAGGTTGGAGCTGCAGCTTCTCTCCTCTGCTTCCTGCGGTGGATTCTCTCCATCTGCAGAGCGCTGTCATCCTGAAGCTGATGATTTCATGACTAATTGTCATTAAGGAGGCGTGACGTCCCTCAAAAAGCTGTGGCGCTGCTGCAGGTAATTGACTCTGCGCTGAACCGGCTGTGTGTGTTGTGTGTGTTAATTACATGTTTGCCTCTCTCAGAGCCTAATGCATGCGGACCTCCTACTACAGCCTTTGGACTGCTGCTTGACAAAAAGCATTGTTCTGCATGAATACAGGTTCTGCGGCTCCTCGTTTCACCAATTAGCCTCCTGTCCACAGACCTTCGCCAGCCCGGGAGCTAATCCTACCCGGCCCCGGTCTTCTCTCAGTCTGGAAGGAGAACCGGACCGACGGAACCCTCTTTAAAACAGAGCAGAGACTTTGGGCCAGCTCCACATTCTTCTTCATCACTGTCATCTGGTTCTCGGCTTCAGTCGTCTTCATCCATCACTTCTTCCTGGTTAACTGAAGGGGGGTGGCGGTGTCAACCTGTCCATTCATCCAGCAGTGAATGTCCCCGTTCCATCAGGGCCCTCCTCCATGTTGAACGGTCACAGAGGACGCCGGCTGGAGAACCGGAGAACTTCAGAAGCTTTCTGATCCTCCTGGACTCAGATCCACACACTGGAGGCGCCGCTCAGACACAAATACACCCGTTACCACGGAAACGGCAGAAACACTGACACACGACAGACTGAGGGGTGGAGAAGCAGGTGGAGGAGACGGAGCTGATCCGACGAACAGGGAAAGACTTTCCTCACACGGACGCAGGTTTAAACCACACGGAGCGCCGTCTCTCGGCTGTTTGACTCTTATCACGAAATAAGAGAAACTTTTCTCTGCAGGTCTACCGAGGGACCAGACGATTCCTCCATCGAGCTCCTGGAGCAGCGAGGCTGTCCACACGAAGTTCAAACTTTATTAATGATTCCCAGTTTTGGAATGTTAAATTTAAGACCAACGAAAGCTTCATTAGAGATGATTAATTCAGATCCACGAGGGGTTCCATGACGGAGTGTGATCTTCAATCTGCCCAGTGAGAACATCTCAGAGAGGCTGCACCGCCAACAGAAAACTACACTGAGATGAGCAGCGTTTTACATTCACAGTCCTTTCAAATGGAGCTGAAAGGCTTCTTAAGGGAGCTTATCCAGGCTGACACCACGTCATGAACCATCGGAGTGCCTGTTGGCCAGCAGTGTTTCCTCTGCTCCAGACCAGAGGCGTCAGACAGGTTTCAGGTCGGTTCCTCAGTCAAACAGTACCAGAATGACCCACAACTTTTAACTCGAGGGTTTTCCTTTGCTGTGACGCAGCGCACACCTGATGGGAATGAGGAATATTCTCACAAAACGAAACGACTGCATCAGAAAACTGACCACAAAAACTGCATGGCATCGAGGCTAATGCTAGCTAGCTAGCCATCATGGCGGCAGCAGCGAGGACTCAGCTCGGCGCTCTGCTGCTCCCACGGAACCTGCTCATTAATATCTTTACTGCTTGGTGGACTGGTCGGACCGGAGCCTCTTGTGGGCTGCTTTTGGTCCACGGGCCTCATGTTTGACACCCCTGGTCTAAAGTTTTGTAACACCTATTGCAACATCAGATCAGTTCTTTCATTGTGTGATTCAGACGGATTCTTGGATTGACTGAGCAGGATCTGACTCCCAGCAGCGCCGAGGGGCATCAGCGGAGATCACACACACACACACAGGAAATCCACAAGTACACACACACACACACACACACACACACACACACACACACACACACACACACACACACACACACACACACAAACACACACACTCGCACAGTCTTGTATTTCTATCCTTGTGGGGAC
Organism: Salarias fasciatus; assembly: GCF_902148845.1. Taxonomy (NCBI): domain Eukaryota; kingdom Metazoa; phylum Chordata; class Actinopteri; order Blenniiformes; family Blenniidae; genus Salarias; species Salarias fasciatus. Next base: position 797,470 of record NC_043758.1, read on the forward strand.
CGTCCATTGACTCCCATTCATGTCTAGCCCCTAACCCTGACCCTTACCCTAAGCCTAACCCACACCACAACAAAGCCTAACCCTAAAGAAATGTTTTTGCACTTTTACTTTTTTCAGTAACAACAACATGGTCAAGAAAACACTGTTTCTCCTACTTAGGACCGGAAAAAGGTCCCCACAAGGCACGTCGTTCCACGTTTTGCTATCCTTGTGGGGACATTTGGCCCCGACAAGGATAGAAATACAAGAACACACACACACACACACACACACACACACACACACACACACACACACACACCCCGCCCCCCATGGGGGCATTAGCACACTGCAGCCCGTCTGGTCTGTGGAATTTGTCTCGGTCTCAGAGGAAGAATGAAAAATTGTCCTGACGCAGTCCACACGCAGCAGGAGCCACTCCTGAGGTGTGTGTGTGTGTGTGTGTGTGTGTGTGTGTGTGTGTGTGTTATTATTAAGCTATCCTGTTGCTAATTTCGAGATGACGGCTGAACTCCCACATGAGGCTCGTTCCTCTGACAGAGACGTCGCGTCAGGGAGGAAGAGGAAGAGGACGAGGAAGACAGAGAAGAGGAGCAGGACTGGGAGAGCAGAGGTGAAGAAGAGGAAGATGCTGACGAATGAGAGGATTGGAGGAAAAAAGATGAAGAACCCCAGGAGGAAGAGAAAGAAGAAGAGGAGGAGGACAGGAATGGCGTGGTGAATCAGGTGAATGTGAGGGTGAGGGTGAAGGAGCACCGCTCCCGCGGGGAGCTGCAGTTCTGGACCAGGGTCCAGGTCCAGCCGGCTGGGGAACCGGATCAGGATCCCGATGGGCGGAGTCCGGATCAGGACTCGGGCTATACTTAAACTCTCCAAGCAGGGTGTTCAGGTGCTCAGAGTGACGGAGAACACGCCCAGTCCGTCTCCATGGAAACGAGATGAAGCTGAACTCTTCTGAAATGTTGCTGCCGCTCCACTAACTACAGCCGGAGGATCAGGAGCGCCGCTCAACTACAACCAGACTCCCAGTACAGATCCTCCTGGTCCTGGTACGACCCCTCCTCCTCCTCCTCCTCCTCCTCCTCCTCCTCCTCCTCCCACTCCTCTTCCTCCTCCTGCAGGAAGTCACCTCAGCTGGAGGCAGAGACCCGCCGGGGGCCGTGGAGTCCGCTCTGTACACTGTATTTGCTCCTCCATCATCACACTGGGTGTGTGGAATTGCTGAAATCGCACTACTATAACTGACAAACTGTAGCTTTATTCCAGAGTACGACTAGTGGGCAAAGTTTCCATGCGGAGCCAGCAGAAAGAGAAGCAGTCCTGCATTGTAGCTGCTGACATTAAGTCAGAACGCGACGAGTCAGAATGCACAAGGAAGGAACCTCCACAGCTGTGAGCAGTTTGAAGCACCTCTAACAGCAGTTACCAGTCATTACATCACAGTTCAGCACAAACCGCCACGAAGCACTGCTCCAATGGACCGCTGTGCTCAAACACAAGCTGCCTCCAACAAAAACTACCTGCAAAAGCCTCTTCTACCGCCACGAGGCTGCAGTGGAGTCAACTGCCAGCAGCTAACAGAGCAGCATTAGCACACCTGGCTAACTATCAGATGTTAGCAGCGTTAGGGCTCCCGGTCCTGGATGGACTGCAGGCTGAGGCTAACGCTAACGGACTGTGATGCTCCTGAGATGAGGGACGGCTGCCCAGCGGCTGATTGGACCTGCAGCAGCCCCAAAGTCCATCACTGACCTTTCAACTGCTCCAATCTTCTCCCTGATAATGGGCCATTAAGAAGTAGCGCTGCCAGGACAGAACCTCCTGCTGCCCGGGCACTTAAACACACCTAGAGTGTGTGAGAAGCTAACGGAGCCGCTAGCGAAGCTTCACCGTTTGTGGGCAGGAACAGCGGCGGTTGAGTGACGGTGAGGCAGCTCGGCGAAAAGTCACACCTTCACCGAGGTGATGGGGCACGCTGTACAGCTGAGTAAACACATGAAATCTCTGATGAACACACTCCGTCCGTATGGAAGCTCATGGAGGCATTTCTCAAGAGGACATGAGAAGGAATGCTGACGTTAGCAGAAATGACCTTTTCCCGACCGAAGTGAAAAGCACAGTTTATTCTTTCAAAAACTTCTGGAAGGTGACTTTACCTCCACTTCCTCACAACAAAAAGAAGAAAACCTCGTCAGTGAAGGAGGCGTGTCGCTGCTGTCCGGCTGCTGCAGAGCCGCGATAAGAAGACCGGAAACAGCGCTTCCTGCCACCCTGACTCCACAGTGTGAAGTTCACCTGATAGCACAGAGGCCACTTCCTGTTCCAGCCATCTACCGCAAAATCCCACCTTCATGACGGAGAGGTCAACGAATCGATCCGCGCACAGTTCCGACCAATCAGAAGCCAGCCTTCATTCAGGTCCTCAGAACGCCATGAAAACAGACGCAGCCTACCTCTTCAGCAGGGGGGCGGGGCCGTCGCCTCCGCTCCTTCAGGTCACGCCCCCGTGGCGGTCACGCCCCCGTGGCGGTCGGGGCCTGGCGGTTGACACACCGGCGGCGCTTCGCTCAGACCATGAATGTTCCTGCAGAGAGACGAGAGGAGGATGAGCAGGGAGGCTAAACGTTACTGACGGAGAAAGTAATCAGATTAACTTTTCGATCGGTCTGAATTCATATACCAGACGAGGAGGAGGAAGATGCTCTATGATCCGGATGTTGATGTTTTACCTTCATTAGTTTGATCGGTTACAAAGCTTTCATTTTGCAGTGAACAATCCGTACTGAGCCATAACTCAAAGATTTGAATCCAGTAGATTCTTCTCTCTCGTCAAAGGGAAGCTGTGATCTGATTTCCATGAATCTGCAGATCATATGAGAGAAGAGCCTCTGGTTTGGGTGACCTTTCACCTGATTCAGTCAGGCAGCTCTCCTCTGCATCAGAGCATCAGAGCACAGACCGCTCAGGGAGAACATGCAGTCCGTCAGCCCATCTCACGACCACAGTGCCTCAAAGGCAGAACTCCCAGCATGTGGCTGCCGGCACTGTTATTGGAATGAGGTGCAGTGGTTAGTCAGGCAGACCCCTGGTTCGAGCCCAGGCCTGAGCGCTGTGTAAACTGTCTTGTCCCGCTGCGAGAGTCGAAGAAGAGGCAAATCAAACACTTCTTAAAGAGCTTCCTGCAGGGATTCTTTCACGTTTCCACTCAGTGTCTTCAGGTCTGAAAAGTAACAGCCTTGTTTTTTGGTGTTTCATTACGGCAGAATTGCCAGTGAAGAGAGGTTTGCTGTGCGACAGATATGAGGCTGTAATCCTTCAAGAATTCAAACTCTAACTCTCATGAGGATTCCGAACTTCAACAGTGAAGTATCTGAGCCGAGCTGTTGACGTCGCTCTCCTGCATCTTGTATTTGTGGAAACCGTCCCGGTTAAACCTAGACCGTCCCCGCTGGCTAGTGGTGCAACGGATCACCATTGATCCGTGATCCGTTCGGATCAACGTCATCGGTTCGGCACATACGTGACCCGCGGATCGATTTCTACAAAAAAAAAAAAAAAAAAAAAAAGAGAGAGAAAGTTGTGCTCAGTCCGCACACAGCTTGTGGCGAGCAGAGAAAGGAGGAGAGCAGGACATGGCGAGCGGAGGAGAGGAGGAGCTTGAACGCCCCGCGACACTTAAATCCCTGCATTTTGGTTTCCCTGTCAAATATGACAATGAAGGAAAGAGGTCAGCGGGCAAAACCGCGACGGTGTGTGTCGGCACTGTGGCATAAAAAAGCCATATGAAGTGGAAACACATCCAGCATGTCGCACATTTGAAGCGACACCGCAGCATTTAGCAGCCTCTCCCTGCGCAGGCCGACCGCTCATTCTCCTTGTTTCAAGGAAGATGTCTTCTTATGTTTACCTTTGAGTTTTATTTTATTAACGGTCTTTTGAAACAGCCTTTTTATGTTGCTGTTGCACTTTAAATTGATTTTTGGTTCGCTATTACATTTTAAATGAAGGAGATATTTGTATAAATTGCACTTTAAGTTGATTTTCAACAATCATTATCGTAAAAATTAGCCCTTATGCCTTGTGCACTACTTTTATATATTTAAATTTAATAATTTAAGTTTCTAATGAACAGACAAAACATAGATTTTTTTTTTTTTTTTTTTTTTGCCGATCCGAAAAATGATCCGATCCGTGACTCTTGATCCGAGGAGCGATCCGATCCGTGAGTTTAGTGATCCGCTGCACCACTACCGCTGGCGAGGCCATCTCCGCTGGCGGTCCGGCGCTCAGGTGAAGCCTGACCTTGTCTGACGCTCATCAGGACTGACTCCACGTCCTGACCGTTGGCGCTGACGGCCCTGAACCGCTCGGAGGGACAGATGGCGTGAAGGCGCCATCACTCTCCACCTCAGCGTCCTTTCGTCCAGTCACGGCTGTCCTCCATCAGTCCTCCAGAGGACCGGAGCAGGACGGCATGTCCTGGCTGGCTCTTCCACGGTGACCACACTGCACCGCCGGTTCGCTCCAACTCATTCTACTCTCAAAAGTAAAAAAAAAAAAAAAAAACATGGCGGAGCCCAAAGACACTTTGACACGTGGACAAGGATTGATAGGGAATCAAACCAGCCACCTTCCCATTGAACTACCACTGTCCCAACTGAGCCACAGCCGCTCCACTTGTTTGCTCCAATAGCTGTTAGCGCCCCCTGCAGGCCTCACCATTCAAATATCTGAAGAAGTGTACTGTTAAGGTCGGCTTTGACTCCATCACCTCGGATCACCATGACCTTGGAGATGACCTTGGAGATGACCTTGGAGATGACCTTCCTCTGCTGGTCTGGCCAACAGGATTTCCACTGATGGAGTCTCTGAAGAACATGTTGAGCCGGGAACTGGTGAAAGAAGCTCTGCGTTTCTTCTGCTAATGGTGCGTTCACACCGGACGCACTGCAAGCGTCACGGGCGTCACTGACGCCTCAAAATTGACGCGTGTAAAGTGTGGAATTCGACGCGTGTTCAAATTACACACGACGCTTGCAACGTGTGCGACGCGCGGCAGCTCATTGGCAGGAGTGGGAGGAGCTTCTGTGTCCTGTCTTCATGTTGACAATAGCGGATCCCATCGGACACTGGCTCGGCTTTATTTAATAAAGAAAGCCAGAAAAGTTAAATTTTCCCAACTTCAGGCGTCAACGCCTGCAACGCGCGTCGCCAACGCTCAAAAAGCTCAGAAAGCGCCGCTCAAAAAGCACCTGATGCGCGTTAGGTCCGTTGAAGCTCGTCCACCAGAGACTTTGAATGTAAAAGCGCTCCTCGTGACGCTTGCGACGCGTCCGCTGTGAATGCACCATAAGACAATACGGAGATCCAGGAAATTAAAAGGACTTCTACAATTCTACAATTCTACAATTTCATTTAGCAGACGCTTTTGTCCAAAGCGACGTAAAACACAAGCAAGAATATAGACATAAGAAAGAAAGAAACCATTAGTAAATGCTTCAAATGCTTCAAGTGCGATTGGTCAAGGGAGTTGCCATCAAGTTGCAGAAGAGGAGCCACTACCCCCCCCCCCCCCCCCTTTTTTTTTTTGTTTTTTTTTGTTTTTTTTTTTGTGTCAACTTAGTCAGTGGTCCATAAGTGCTGGGTTTTAGAACACCTGATCTATTCTTCCCCAAACATGGGGTCGGATTAAGACCCTGGTGTTCTCTGAACAACTGAGTCTTCAATTGTCTCTTGAAAGTAGAAAGAGACTCGGCGGAACGTACCAAGTTAGGTAGTTCGTTCCACCATTTGGGAACAACAGAGGAGAAGAGTCTGGCTAGAGATTTAGAGCCATGCTGGGCTGGAAGCACCAGACGTCTCTCACATGCAGAGCGAAGAGGGCGTGAAGGAGAGTAGACCTGGATCAGGGAATCCAGGTAGGCCGGAGCCGTTCTTGTAAGCGTTTTGTAAGCCAGGAGGAGAGATGTGAATTTGATCCTGGCTGCAACTGGAAGCCAATGAAGGGAGATGAACAGAGGAGTGACATGAGCTCTTTTGGTCTGGTTGAAGACCAGACGTGCTGCTGCATTCTGGATCCTCTGTAGAGGTTTGACTGTACATGCAGGGAGACCCGCCAGAAGAGAGTTGCAGTAGTCAATGCGTGATATCACGAGAGCCTGAGCCAGAAGCTGTGTGGCCTGTTGGGTCAGGAAGGGTCTGATCTTCCTGATGTTGTAGAGGGCATAATGACAGGACCGAGAAACTGAGGCCATGTGAACCTTAAAGGTCAGCTGGTCATCAATCATGACACCCAGGTTTCTGGTTGAGTTTGTGGGCACAAGTAGGCTCGAGTGAAGTTGGACACTGATCTGAGGCTGGACAGATGGACAAGCTGGAAAGACCATGAGTTCAGTCTTAGACAGATTTAGATGAAGGTGGCGTTCTTTCATCCAGGTGGAGATATCAGCCAGACATGCTGATATTCGAGCTGAGACTGTGGTGTCGTCAGGTGGGAAAGAGAGGAAGAGCTGAATGTCGTCAGCATACAGTGGTAGGAGAAGCCATGGAAGCAAATCACTGCACCAAGTGAAGTGGTGTACAGAGAGAAGAGTAAGGGGCCACGCACCGACCCCTGAGGGACCCCTGTTGATAGGCCATGTGACCTTGACACCTTCCCTCGCCATGACACTCTGAAAGATCTGCCTGTGAGGTAGGACTTGAACCACAACAGGACTGAACCTGAGATGCCGAGGTCAGAGAGTGAGGAGAGGAGGATTTGATGGTTCACGGTGTCAAAGGCAGCAGACAAGTCCAGCAGCAGGAGGACAGAGGACTGACCAGCAGCAGGAGGACAGAGGACTGACCAGCAGCAGGAGGACAGAGGATTGTCCAGCAGCAGGAGGACAGAGGACTGTCCAGCAGCAGGAGGACAGAGGATTGTCCAGCAGCAGGAGGACAGAGGACTGTCCAGCAGCAGGAGGACAGAGGACTGACCAGCAGCAGGAGGGCAGAGGACTGACCAGCAGCAGGAGGACAGAGGACTGACCAGCAGCTCTTGCCAGCTGCAGAGATTCTGTGACTGAAAGGAGAGCAGTCTCGGTGGAGTGGTCGCATCTGAAGCCTGACTGAAAAGGGTCAGGTAGGTTGTTGTTCTGAGCGCTCCAGTATTTGACAGGAATGGTAGAAGTGAGACTGGCCTGTAGTTTTCAACCTGGGCTGGGTTGAGATGAGGCTTTTTTAGTAGTGGGGTGACGTGGGCTTGTTTAAAAGTAACAGGAAAAATGCCGGTTTCCAGGGAGGACTTGACAATGTGTGACTGCAGGTTTGATTATGGGCAAGATGGTCTGCAGAATGCTGGTGGGTATTGGATCGAGAGGACATGTTGTCGGTTTTGAGCTCAGAAGAAGTCTGGAGACCTCATCCTCACTCAGAGGAGCAAACGAGCAGAGAGAAGGTGCAGTAGTGGGTTTGAGCTGACTGGGCTGGTCCGGCTCAGAGAACTGGTTCTGATTGCAGCCACCTTTTCAGTGAAAAAGGAGGCGAACATATCAGGAGTCAGCTCAGTGGACGGCTGAGCAGCTGGAGGAGAACGCAGGGAGTTGAACGCCATAAACATTTTTCTGGAATCAGAAGCTGCACAGATCTTGTTCTGATAAAAAGCTTTCTTTGCAGACTGCAAGCGGGAGGTAAAGGAAGCAAGTTTCTGTTTGTATGAGGACAAATCAGCGGGCTCTTGGGATTTACGCCACTTTCTTTCTGCTGCCCTGAGTCCAGCTCTTTGTTCTCTCAGAACTTCTGAGAGCCATGGACTTGGTTGTTTTTTCTTGGCTGACTTAAGGCAACTTCACAAAATGTACCTCAGTGCTGCAGCGATAGACGCTGTGGGGAACTGCAGCCACCAGGCGAGGCGGCACGGGAGCGCACAAACTCTTCACAGACTGTCCGTCCTCACAGACGTGAAGGGCTCGTGCTTCGATTCGCAGACTGGGAGCAAATATATAATATAACGGGAGAGCGGACACGAACATGGGCCGTGAGAGCGGCAGGGTGGGGTGGGGGGTTTCGGACCCCAAACTGCAGCCAGTTCTGTGGCACACAGCCTGTATAAGGCAACAGACAGATAGGCGGATTGGCCTGTTATTTTAGGTTTTTAATGCTTCACGGCCCATTAGCGTTGATTAAACTGGAAATGATTGTGTAGTTTTTCACAAATCTGGCCTTAAGTCCCTTTAAAGACCAAGATGAAGATCTTCACCAGCTACCTCCCAGCAGCTGGTCTCCAGAGACCTGGAGGGGAACCAGCAACCTCCCAGACTGGCTCCAGGGGTCTGGCAGGTTAGCAACCAGGGGGGAACGGCACACCAGACCTTCAGGAGGAAGTGGCGGTGGATCAGGCTGGAAACCTCCGGACTGTGTGACAGGAACAACAGGAAGTGCATCACACAGGAAGTGAATCAAACAGGAAGTACATGAAACCGGACCGCCTCAAACAAGAAGTTAACCAAACAGGACGTTCATTAAACTGGACCACCTCAAACAGGAAGTGTGTCAAAGAGGAAGTGATTCAAAAAGGAAGTGCGTCAAACAGGAAGTACATTGTTTATCTATTTATTTTTTTAATATTACTAAGTTGAGTTGCTTCCCATCCATTCATGCACAGATAAAGAAATGTCCTCAGTTAAAGTCCAAACATGTTAAGTATTTGGGAATTATGATGTGAAAAAATGTGATAAGAGAAGATGATAATATTGTTAAGCGAGCAGTCACTGGCTGTGCAGCGATCTGACTGTTCTTAGAAGAGTACTTTTTATCAAAAACAGACGGTCTTTCTAAACTGATCTACCTAGGGCTGTCGCGGTACTGACGATAATCGTGGTATTAAAAAAATGAAATTTCAATATCGTGTTCAAAATGCGCACATGATAATATCGTAAAGAGGATCTAGTGTCACTTGAAACGTGTTGAAGTGTATTTTCAGAATCCGCTCCTGTTCTTCCGCCCTGCTTCGTCTCCTTCCTGCAGCCCCCCAGCCTCTCCCCTCACATGTAAACACAGCAGGAGCAGCGGTAGCCGTACGGCTCCTAGCCATAGACAGTAAATAAATGATTGATAGACCTTTCGTGACGTCACCCATAGAGTTCCCAACCGCCGTTCTGAAGACTTCAGCGAGTTCAGCAGGACGTCTCCACATTGAATATTTGAAACTGGATGTAAATGTGATTGGTCCCGCCCGTCACGTGACCGCATCACATGGACAAAGGAGGCGCTGTGATAGGGCGATTTATGCTGAACTTTAACTTGTAATATAAAATCAACAGATGATTTCTGTGAAAATCAGAGTCTGGTGAAGATAGGGTTGCCAACTCCCAGAGATTGAAATAAGGAACGCCTCTCGCGGGCAGCTGAAAAAAACAAGGTTTTTTGGGGGTGAAAAACGCACATATAACAGCATTTTGCCACAGTTATACCTATTACAGACTATAAAAACACATTAGGCTACTGCATTACACCTACAGTGGCAAGATTACAATAACTCATGATCAGCTTGATCAGTTTGTATTTGAGGCCTACAGTGAGACAGTTATCATTCAAGTATCATCATCATGGACAGCAGCTCTCAGCCACTGCACCGGACGGTAGAGCAGCTCAGCAGCTCCTTCAGAGGAGACTGAGACCCTCAGAGCAGGAAGGAGCTACCACAGGCCTCTCATCCCCACCGCTGTCAGACTGTACAGTTCTACTGTGCAGAATATAACCTAATCCTGGACATTATAATATCCTGCACCCGCCCTTTCAGAAATTCAGCGACACTTTATCATCCATTCACTCTGCTAAAACATATTGTACGTATTATATCATACTGCATCATATATTGCATATTGCATTGTATATATTGTATATATATATATATATATATATATATATATATATATATATATATATATATATATATATGTATATATATATATATATATATATATATATATCCTGTTACATTTTTAAGATTCAGGTTGTACATACAGTTAAATCTTCATTGTCTTTAGCTTCTATTGTCCATCCTAGTATGATTTGCACTATAACTTGTTAATTATTGCACCGTGCATTACTTTTGCACCCCGCTGTGGGTTCTATGAGCCGATACACCTGTAAATTTCTCCACTGTGAGATTAATAAAGTCTTCTATTCCTATTCTATTCTATATTTGTTGCTAAATGTGCAAAATAACAATCAGCTGCTGTCTCTTCTGGATTTTAACATGTTCTTTTTTTATTTTCAACTAAAAAAGTGCAAAATCAAAACTGAAAAACCTTCTAAACAAAAAAAACAACAAGGTTCCGTTTCTAAACTGAAAACACACCACAGTCTGCAGCAGCAGACACACATCAATGAACTAAACATGATATATCCGATATGGAAACGGCACAAACTTACATGTCTCTGGAAGCCATGATGCGCGCTGCTGTAATGTTTTGATTTCCTTCCTCCCATGCGCTCTGTGACGAGACTGACTATTGGCCAATGAACTGCCGTAGCCCTCGAGGAACGGTCTTTTTTTGACCAATGAGATAAGAGTGATTCTGTGTTGTCGAGCCATCTCTGTCAGCTCATTGGTCACAGAACGTCAGAGAGCCGGTGAACAATTTACCTAAGTTTTTAAAAAAAGCGCATGTTCCATTGCTCACGTTTTGACTCTCACAAAAATACGGAACAAAGTGCGTTCCTTTTCAGCTCAATACGGAACGCACACTTTTACATCCAAATACGGAACGATTCCGTTTTTCAAGGAACGGTTGGCAACTCTAGGTGAAGACAGCACGGTTATAGACACTAGTGATAGAGACCAAAACATGTTCTGAAACCGGGCGCTTTATATGTTTATTTGCACTCTGAAAATCGGCATTTTTGAATGGTTCCAATGAGACTGGGGCTCTTTTTGAAACCAGCATCATCGCCCCCTGCTGGAATTTCTCCAGAATTACAGCTTTTTTGCACTTCCGCATTATCTTCATGTTTTATGAGCGGAGGTTGGCGCCTGCTCCTAGCTAGCGTGGCTCCCAGTTAGCGAGCGTAACGAGTGAACTAAACATGTCGGCGGTGGCCGACAACGACAGCGAGACGCTCTATCCTAACCTGAAAAAAGTGTGTTTAGCGACACTGACTGCACGTTGATGCAAGCCGGGTAGTAGCGGGCCCCAATAGGTAGGTTCCAGACGTGTCATTCCTCAGGGCCCCCTTCAGCTCGGGGCCCTAGCCAGTAGCGGCGCCTCTGGCTGGAGAGAAGTAGCTGCTGCGCTCATTCCGCCTCGGATTTAAACAAACAAAAATTCTCGGCAGTGTGGTGGTGGGACAGGATTTCACCCCAACAGGGCCCGTGGGTTTTCATAACCCACCAACCCTACGTAAATGACGCCTCTGCTGTGGATCCTCTGTTAATCAGTTCATCAGGTTTTAATTAGTTGAGTGTAGCTACACTTTTGGTATGCAGTTGTACAGTTACTGTTCTCATATTGTTTCAACACCTCATTTGACAGGTATTCTGAATGTAATTCATCTGGGAAAAGAGAGAAAACAAACAGAAATAAAATTAAAGATGAATCTAAATGTTTGTCCCATTATTAGTTAAATTTTTGCTGATATTGTGATAATATCGTTATCGTGATATTTTTTGTCCACGATAATCGTGAAGAGAAAATTTGATATCATGACAGCCCTAGATCTACCAATGTCATTCACTCCATATCTCAAAGTGTAATACTAAAAAAGCAAACATTACCTTTAATTTGATGACTGTCAGCTAACCGCTTCACTGGGGAAGACCGAACCTGGCACAGTTATGCATGAGGTTATCCTGTAGTGACATCCAGCGGCCAAAGTCAGAACTTCATTGTATTTTTTTATTAATAGAATCAGTCCGGAAACTTTTGGGTCCCCCCTCGTATATAGTGGACTAGACCGCTCCGTTGAGCATGTGAAGAACTTTGTGTACCTGTGATCCACAGTGACAGATAACGGGGATCTTAAACCAGAGATTCTCCGCAGGAGAGCCCTGGCAGCCTCTGCCCTGCAGTCTCTCTGGAAACCACTCTGGCGACATCAAACCATCTCACGCAAGACGAAGCTCCAAATCTACAACACCGCCGTACTCGCCATTCTGTTATATGGCTCTGAAACATGGCCCCTAAATAAGACCCTGGCCACAAAAATAGATGGCTTTGACAGCAGGGCTCTCAGAACCATCGAGAACATTAGGTGGCCACAGCGAATATCCAACAAAGTGCTTAGAGCCCGCACAAACCAGCCCAGAGCCTCCTGCCTGGCTGCACAAAGCCGCATCTGTTGGTTCGGCCATGTTCTCCGTCTCCCCCTTGACCACCCGACAAAAGCCATCCTGAAGTTTGATCCAAAGGCCGCAGGCTGGAGACAACTACGAGGCAAGCCCCGCACTCGATGGCTTGACATTATTGCGGACGACCTCCGACAACACGGAATAACCGTAAAGGATGCAGACCTGCTGGCACAAGATCGCCTGTACTGGAAAAACCTGGTTTCTCTGGTCGGCTCTATGCAACGGGACGGGACACCAGCCCAACGCAGGAGCACTAAGTAAGTAAGTAAGTAAAGTAAGACCGCTCACTGCTCGGCGGACAGCAGCGGCGCCATGGCAAATCGGCGCTGACTTCTGGTAGGGGCAAGAAGCTGTGGGGCGCTGTGGAATCCTGTGTAAATACTAACTTCAAGGCCTGCCTGTCATCACTGATGGGACATGTGTTACGTTGTGGCTTTTACTGTTAGCAGACAGTAACATCTCTGTCCTAGGCACGTTGTCATGGCAACCACAGTGTTGTTTAGCCCTCACAGACGAGAAAAAACAAAGCATGTTTCTACGGCAATCACACTCATATAATAACAAACACAAAATTAAATTGTGGCCACGATATAAATCGTGCACACAAATTACTAATTTGTTCCTACAAATTAGTTCTATCATTCATACACTGAACAGTCCAGTAAAGTTAGCAGCATATTGACAGGTACGGACTTTCTGTCTCAATAACTCTTTAACAAAACGTCAGTAACATACAAAGGGCGCCTCCATCCCATCGTTGTGAGGTGGACTACATGCTACAAGCTCATTTTTATTAAAAGTATGTGTCTATCAAGCGTCAGAAACAATATTGATTTCTATAAGCAGCCATAGTTCTGTGGGGTTAAGGGACCGTCTACAATTTACAAGACGCTGAAACACTGAAGACAAATAGCTCAAAAAAAACCAAAAAAACCCCCCCAAAAAAAACGTAATACCACCACTGGGATTCACTGCAGTGTCACCATAATCACTACAACCTTCACTTGTCTCCTATCAAGTTTATTGGATAAGGCGTTTGTCTTCACTGCTGCAGCGTCTTGTAAATTGTAGACGGTCCCTTAACTCCGCAGCTCCCAGCTGCTGATTGAAATCAATATTGTTTCTGACAAAACAGAAACAATGCCAAATAAGAAAGTTAGTGTTTTAAACAATTTTTCTCCATTTCATATTATTCAGTTGGACTTTCACAGCTTCTCAGATCCACATACCTTGGAATGGTTGCTCTTTTCCTCCCATAAAAATGGCTATAAAAAGTCTCTGGAGGAGCAATTCTTGCAGTCAGAACAGCACATTATTTATGTAACACCTTAACATACACAGAGGTTTTTCAGAGTAAAATGTAAAAAATAAAGTAAGTAGTGTAATAAAAAAATGAAGTCAATTTAATCAGAAGAGGTTCATTTAATACAACGGACACTCATTTCTAGAATAATTAAAAGTGACTGAGTGAAACAGCCAAAGCAAGACAAGAAATTGAAAAATGAAAGCATGAAACACAGAAACTACAACAAAAAATAGAAAAGTTTATTTACAGTAAATGAAAAAAGTGCACACTGACATATGAATGCTCTCCTGAGGAGAACCTGCTCAGCTGCAGCCCCTGAAGAACCCGGCCAGTGCTGGTCTGGGGTCTCCTGGTCTGGTGTTCTCAACGGATTTCAAGCATTGTGACTTGATTCCAAACAGAAGTTTACTGTACCTTGGTAAATCACCAAACACACCGTCACACACCGTGCTGGCGTCCCTCTGAATCCGCTTCTTGTCACTACCGGAAGTCAGCTCCTGTTTGCCGTCTCTCAGGGGGCAGTGAGCGGTCTATACTACTATACGTCATTGGCCTCAAACAGGAAGTGAATCAAACAGGAAGTGCATTAAAGCTAGGGTCGGTGATCTTGGAAAACTAGCATGTACTCGAATGTAGCATCTCCCCAAGGCTCCGCCCAGCTCCCACCCCATTGGAGGAGCTCCCGCTGTTACGGAGGGAACGCACTGGACGTGGAAGTGCTGCGCACGGAGTTTCTGATCGCCTCCCATGTTAACCTGTCTGACTGCCCGCACACAACGTGTATGGCAGGCCATTAGATAATAATAATAATAGTCATTCACTTACGCGTCAGTAAAGAGAAAAACGCCGCAAAAAATGGCAGTGCGTGCCGCGGCTCACACTCTGCAGCGCGCCCCGCCCTGCTTCGTTCTTTTTTTTACGCGGGGGGGGGGGGGGAAGCATCTGATTGGTTTCTGAAGAGCAGTCCGCACCTTACGATTGGTCGGAGTTTTTACTGTCCTTTGGCCGCTACAGTTGTCAGATTTTTTCGCACCTTTTTCCATACACATAATGTATTGACTTCTCCCAGGGGGCAAGGAGCATTTCACTCAGTATGACTAAAAGTGCTTTTGGACAACATTGTCTACCCTAACTTTAAACTGGACCACCTCAAACAGGAAGTGAATCAAACAGGAAGTGCATTAAACTGGACCGCCTCAAACAGGAAGTGAATCAAAGCACCGTGTTTGGTAGGGATCTCTCAGACTGGAGTACTTTGGTGGACGCCCGATGCTCCTCTGAGGGGTGATGCCATTATAGAGCGAATGAGTCAAAGCCATCCTGAAGGGGAAATGCGTCGCCCCCTGCTGGCGTCACAGAATCATAGCGATCAGCGGCGAAAGATCAGAGCTCCTCACATGTCCTCATCTATTTCTAAATAACAGGCTGCCAGCAGGTCTCGGGACCCAGGGACGTGGACGGTTCTGGTAAATGTGAGGAGGAGAAGCATCTCTCTGGTCTGTTGTGGAGTCCGTCTTTGTTTCCAGTCCTCCACCCTCACTTTGGCCCACTTCCTCAACACAAAAATCCACCCAGACTGAAGTGGAAAACATCTAAACTGTGTGTTTCTCAGCACATTTTCTGGAAGGAAGCTGTCAGTAGGAATCATGCAGGCAGTCCTCTGGACACCTTTGCTCATATCAGCTCTTCTCCTTCATGGTCTCTGCTCTTTCTGTCACTTTCCTCGCAGGACGGCAGTGATCAGAGAAAACCTCTTCAGACTCATCATATGTGGGTTTTTCTTCCTCCTGTGGATGTAAACAAGCTCCAGGTTGGCAGAGCTTCAGGAGACGGTGCTTTTTTTAATTTCCTAGTCGATACCAAACAGAAGGAGAACAAACAGGCCTTTACCCTCTCACACTGCTGGCGGCTCTTTAATTGTGGGAAATAAAAGTGATTACTGTTTCAGAAGGAGCCGGTTCGTGGCTGAAGAGACAGGAAGGGTAAATTACAACATGCAGGCCGTCGAAACACAATCAGCACATATTGACACCATCACTCTGCTTGTTGGCTTCAATAAGCGCTGATTGGCCACTCTCTGATCAGGTCCGTCATTACGGAGTTTCAGTGCATTTCGACATGCTGCTGATGTTAAAGAGGAGTCAACAGAGGAGGAGGAGCCAAACGACAAACTAAACACGATGCGAAAACAGCGGTTCACTGGGTGGAGGCTCAGTGGAGTCCTGATGGGACTCTCTAATGGAGTCCTGAATGGAGTCCTCGATGGAGACTCAGTGGAGTCCTGAATGGAGACTCTGTGGAGTAAATATTTCTTCAACCAGAGCCAGACCCTGGACAACAGACAAACTAGCTGAACACGCCATCAATCACCGTCAGAGTTTTAAAACCGATCATCAAAGATCAACCTGGACTCATTTCACACGACCTCGACGTTGAAACAACTCTGGAAGCTGAGCTTTGGATGTGGCAGCTCCTCCAGGAGGGATGTTTAACTGAACCTGAGCAGAGCTCCTGATACCAGACAGTCTCTTTTACTGAAACTCAGACACTTTCTCGCTCTTTGAACTCCTCACTGATTCTTACAACCGTCACCGACTCCTGAACCATCCGGCTGTCCGTTGGCTCGTACAGAAGCTGATCTCTGACTCATTGAAGGGGTTCCCCGTGGAGCGACTTAAAGCCAGCGGTGTGAATGTGACCAACAGCGGAAAGTGGAAACAGCAACACAGACATTAAATCCAGCCAGCATTGGCCTCAGACAGGAAGCCAGAGACAGTGTCCTCGCTGCAGGAGCGTCCACCGGGGTCCATCTCCGATCTCTCATTCATCAGCACAATTCTGAATTCCAGCCAAACAGTAAGTGACTTGCAGAAACTGCCTTGCTCTGCGGCTCTGGCAGGAAGCCAGCTGGTGGCTCAGTGACTCTGACCTTTCACCCACAGCTGGGATCAGACAGCAGAGCACAGAGGCAGTTCTGTGGATGTTGAAGGGAAGGAGGAGTGAAAAGAGACGGAGGAACGTTTCATAAACACGACCGAGTGACGGCACTCCGCCCCGTCCCACCGCACACCGCCGTGCACCCCCGGTTTGAGCCCAGAGCGTTCTTTATTTATTTTTTAATTGGTATTCTCTCTGATCTGAGAAATCAGAAACGGATCCTGCAACACGAAACGTCTCCAGAGGATCAACTCATCCGTCAACACACGATCTTGGAGTCTTGATGTCAAGATCAAATGAAGACATGAAGACAGGCTGAGGAAGAGACGGAACTTCAACATGCGACATGCAGTCACGATACTGAGAGGAAATGTTGAAGGAAAATCCGTTTCTTCAGTGGTCAACAGATAAAGATGTTCAATAGATTATACTGTAGACTGCTGCTTCACTTTCGGTACTGAAGCCTGTTTCATTTGAAACTATCTGGCTGACCTGTGTCTTTCGGGAAAGTAGTGTTAGGAGATCAGAAAGATCTCTGTTCTATTTCAGGGTTTCAGGTAAAAACTTTCTAATCTGATGGGAAAATGTTCCATCAAACCTGGCAACATGTTCAGAAAAGAAGTTCAGAGTCGATCATTTACTGACTTTTATCTGTCCTGATGGGAAACGATGTGAGAGGCTCAGAAAGCACCAAGTGGAGCAGGTTACTTAAGACAGCATCCAGTCTTTAACCCCTGACCTTCCTGAGTTTAATCCCATCATCACATCTATCTGACCTGCAACTCTGCTTCCAGCTGGAGAAAAGAAACGCCTGGAAGTAAACCCTCCTTTTATGAGCTGCGCTGATTGGTCTGTTCCACGAATGACTTCAAGTGTTTCCGAGGTCAAACAGACGCAAAGAGGCGAAGACAGAATGCTTCCTGTCGTCACATCCAGGAGGAGAAAACAGTAAAAAGAGATTTTATTACAGCTTTCAAGTGGAAACGTGTTGCCTCAACCTGGCAACCTGGCTCTGCTCAGAAATGAAATAAAATTAGATCAATGCTCCTCACTTGAGGTCTCCATCTGTTTATGAAGATGGAAAGATGGAGGAGGGAATCAGTCCCTCCTCCTCTTCCTGAACCTTGGTGGAACCTTGATGCTTGATGAGATTTTTTTTGAGATATCTTTAATTAAAATTCAAAAAGGTCACAGAAATAACTTCCCTTTGTAAAAACCCGAAGAGTTCCTTCAAAATAAAGCAGCTTTGTGTGTCACTTTTCAATCATTCATTGTTTTCATTGTCTTCTTGTCTGTCCTTTCAGTGACCCACTTCACTGTTTCCACCACGAGACAGGTGAAAGACTGGTGAACGTTTGGTCAAAGTTTGGTGGAAGCTTGGTGGGCGATGAAAACCCTGGAAGCCATTCGGCCATTCGCTGCAGCTCTGAGGAGGCTCCAGACTTCTCTGGGCGGCTCTACGCTGATGAACTGCTTCAGTGTCGGAGTGACGACACTCGACCTCAGTGTGAACTCTCAGCTTGTCCCTGGACCATCAAGGACCGTCCCAAAACTGATGACCCTCCTGTCCATCTGTCCATCCGTTCGTCCATCCGTCCACACCTCCAGTCTGACCTCCCGCTGCCGTTCATCACAGCACTTTGACCAAACGACTCCACTTTCACAATAGTTACAGCAGAAGAAATGTGGAGCTCAACAGACAGTGGTGAAGATCCCTAAACCCCAGACCCGTTCTAGTCTAGACTGGACTGACCCAGACTCTGTCATGGTCTAGACCAGAATAAGCCAAGACTCCACACTGTGATTTCCGTTCCTCTCATGAGAGGGAACGGTCCTTACAGAGTGGTGGTGAAGCCTTCAGTCTGGGCTCTAAATCGACGGTTTTCTGTTGCAGCTGTGAACTTAGAATGTCGTCAAAATCACATAAAGACCAGACCGAGACTTTAAGGGGCCAACACCGGGTCAAAACCTAGACCCTGAAAGTGTGGTCTGAAGACCAGCGCCGGTCTCCAGTGCTGCTGTGCTCTCACTGACCTGACTCCCTGACCTGGATCTGACCTGATAGCAGCTCAAACTACACCTTGACTGATTCTTGGAGAAAACCATGTGAACGAAGGGAGGTGGAGCAGCGCCCTCCACCCAGATGAAGACAGAGCAGCACTGCCCCCATACTGCTCCCATACAATACATTAAATCAACGGGCAGCGACGTGACGACAAGCGGAGAGATTACAGTGTTTAGGATCGGAGGAGAGGAAGCATCCAGCCATCAGCGACGCACTGATACCGTCCACCTGTTGAAAGAGCCTCTGTGTGTCAGCCCGGTGAGGCTTCGAGCCCCCCCCAACCCCCCCCCCCCCCCCCCCCCCCCCAACCCCCCCCCCAACCCCCCCGTGCAGGAAGTTCAGTACTACTTAATACAAGTGCAGAACAGAAAGAGAAATCAGAAATGTGACTGTCACGTTTCTGGATCTGCAGCACAGAGATGAAGAAGCAGCTGAGCGACCCCAGTAACATCCATCTGTGTGTGTGTGTGTGTGTGTGTGTGTGTGTGTGTGTGTGTGTGTGTGTGTGTGTAAAAGGTTTGTGACCCCATCTTCACACAACTGCTTCTTCATCCTTCGGTCTCTCTCCGGCCTTCTCCCTCAGTCACCAATCAATTCTCATCGCCGTGGCGACCATGAAATCCAATTAGAGCCGCCTCGTCACAAAGGCGCCGCATGCTCATACACCTGGGTGTGTGTGTGTGTGTGTGTGTGTGTGTGTGTGTGTGTGTGTGTGTGTGTGTGTGTGTGTGTGTGTGTGTGTGTGTGTGTGCTTTCATGGTGACCTTGAAGATGTGCAGAGGAGCACAATGTGATCGCTGCTGCTGCTGCTGCTCTGAGTGAGGAAGAGGAGGAGGAGGAGGAGGAAGAGGAGGAGGAGGAGGAGGAGGAGGAGGAGGGATGAGAGGAAGGGGGAGGAGGAGGAGGAGGAGAGGAAGGACACATGAAGAGGAGGAGGCTGTTTGATTCCTAATATTCCTTTAAAAATGTGAAGCTAAAAATAGTTCAGCTTCTAAAAAGAAAGGCAGCATTCCGCTGCTGTGAACCCTGATAATGAGACGAAACATTTCCAGGAGTGAGATTAAACTGAGGCAGATTCTAAATGTTTCCTTGTGTTCTTGTTAAACTTGACTCTTGGGCTGGAAGCGACGCAGCGCTGCGTTAGTCCGACTGTAGGCTGGCAGATTTGCTGCTGTTTGGACTCATTTCAACACCCGAGTGAATCTGAACGGACCAGTAAAGAAACGACACGCTTGATTTAAAGCAGGGCTGTCAAAAATAACGCGTTAATTAATTTATGTCATCAATCTCATTAAAATTTTTAACACAGTTTAACGCATGCGCATCATGACAAGCCTCACCTCTACCAGCGGGTGGCGGTAGTGCCCCCGCGTGGAATGCAAGCTGCCAGCAACAGAAGAAGAAGAAGCCTCACCTCAGCCTCGGCTGGTCCATGCTTCACATGTACGCGTTTCCGCGTCCAGCACCATTGATGCGCACACGCTTTCTCCCATATTACATTTTGAGCTCAGCTGTGCGTGTTCCATGCAGTTCGGTCCACGCGGACCCGAGCGGACAGGAATTCATGACGACTTTTACGTCACGCGGACCAGCGCACACCCACGCGGACATGTGAAGCTGGACGGGCAGCAGACAGGAGGCAGAGGAGGCCTGGCGCCAATTCATTTATCAAAACAGAAGAAGAAAGCAATATGGAGGGAGATAACCCGGCTGGCCCCATGGATTCTACTTGTTTGATTAAAAAAATGTTGAAGCAGTTTTCTGTTTTCCACACCTAAAGGAACACTGGGTAAGAATGACCTGTTTAACTATGCAAGAAAAAAAGTGTGGTATCTCTCAGTTTGACTTTTCTTGTGGTACTATATTTGTTACAGACCTGAAAATGTAACTCCTGCCAAAAGCCAACTTTAGAGGGACTGCAGAGGGAGCGCTGCACACACACAGACAATATGTTATGGTGTGCATGTTTTAGTTTTTTGAATATTTATTTTATTTGGAGCCTTAAATATAAAACACATCACGTGTTAAATATATATAATCATGTCCTGTCGTTTTTTGTTCATGCAATACAGGAAAAAAAGGTTATATTTCAGACATAGTTGGAAATTGCGTTTATTTGTGATTAATCATGATTAATTAATTTGTAAGCTGTGATTAATTTGATTTAGGGGTGGGCGATATGGCAAAAATGTCAAATCACGATTTTTTTAAATCAATATCACGATCACGATTTTATCACAATTC
The DNA here is from genome assembly GCF_902148845.1 of Salarias fasciatus. Taxonomy (NCBI): domain Eukaryota; kingdom Metazoa; phylum Chordata; class Actinopteri; order Blenniiformes; family Blenniidae; genus Salarias; species Salarias fasciatus. The sequence continues at coordinate 818,350 of NC_043758.1, forward strand.
TTTTCTATATTGATTTTTCTAGACTAATTTGCAAGTTTGACCATTTTTCCCACAATGTTAAACATATAAAACATATAAAATGTATTTAAACATGTAAAACCCTAAAAGAAAAAAAAAGACAATTTAAACTAAAGAAACTGGTTTTAATTTAAATAGTACAGGTTTTTTTCTTGTGTAATGAACACAAACATAAAAAGTAATGAACAGTAATAGAGTGCACTTTTGTAACACAAAAACTAAACACACCAAATAGATTATTAAAAAGGGTCAATAAAAATGCAAATTTGGCTGGTTACCTCTTAAAGGACAACAATTTAGAACAAAAACAATTTAACTTGAATATCTATAACCTGAGTGAATAATACAGCTGCTTGAGAACAATGTTTTGTTCAGAGATCTAAGCTTTTATCTCCTTTTAAAAATGAGGTAAAAGAAAATGAACAATAAAGTTACTTTTGTAACACAAAAAACTAAACACATCAAATAGCTTTTTAGCAGTTTTAATGGGATATAGTTTTAATAGTTGCGCTATATGACCACTAGAGGGCTCTGTCTCCATTGAAATACAGCCCCTCATAATCCCATTAAATCAAAGACGTTCCACTAGTTATCAGACAAAGGGGTCATTTCAGCTGTTAACTTGATGGTATGTCCACTAAGTGTCTTTTCACATTTCTGTGATTTGTTGTATATAAAATCCCTCATGCTAGCTTGTGAACTGCTAGCAGTAGCTCGCTAGCTAGCATTAGCATTGGTGATAGCTTCAGCATCTCTCCCTCCAGCTTGTTGGGGTGTTTCTATGGCGGCTGATCTCTTGTAGATCCCGTACTGCTGCTGTAAACCAGCTTTGCCTGTCACCAGTTCGAAGGACATGTCCAAGAACCGCGGAACCAGGAGCAGGACCAGGACCAGGAGCAGGGCCAAGACCAAAGTTTCAGGAACAGAACCATGAAAAGAACCAGGACCAGGAGCAATACCAGAATCAAGACCAGGTCCAAGAGCAGAGTTTCTGAATCAGTAGCAGGACCAGGATTAGGAGCAGGACCGGTTTCAGGACCTGGAAACCATCCCGTGTTTGGATGAACTGTTAAAACCAGGGTTCAGGCGGAGAAGCTGATCTGGAGAAACCAGAGCGTGGAATCAAACCCTCCACTGCTCCACCCCCAGACCACGTTGCGGTCCTCAAACAGAAAGGTCTGAGCAGACAGACGAGGGACCGGCGGTCCGGCAGGAAGCCACGGTTCCTCTGCCTCGTCCATTCAGGGACCAACGCTGAATAAACTCAGACTCCAGAGACGAGCTACGCTTCAGAACAGCAGCGCCTCCATCTAAATGACAGAACAGGGACCCTGTGTGGAGAAACCTGCAAATCCTCAATGGCGGCTCTCGGTCAACTAAAAAACTCTCAGGTCATTTGTGGAAAGCTTCAAATTTCACAACTTTGGGTGAACAGTTTAGTTTAGTTTAGTTTAGTTTATTTGCTTCTTTCATTTAAAGCTAAGGTAGACGATGTTGTCCAAAAGCACTTCTTGTCATACTGAGTGAAATGCTCCTTGCCCCCTGGGAGAAGTCAATACATTATGTGGACGGAAAAAGATGCGGAAAAAAATCTGACAACAGTAGCGGCCAAAGGACAGTAAAACTCTGACCAATAGTAAGGCGCGGACCGCTCTTCAGGAACCAATCAAATCCCTTCGCCGTTCTACCAGCCCCCTGTGCGTTCATTTCAATGCTGTTCACTGGCCCCCAGTGTGCGCGCGTTGCCAAGGCGCTCTCGCCGCTCGCGTGAAAAATAGAAGGAAGCGGAGCGGCGCGCTGCGCTCCTATGCGCATTGTGTGCGGCAGTCAGAACGGTTCATAACACTGGAGGCCATCACAGACTCCGTGCACGTGGCGCTTCCGTGCGCGCACGCACGGCGCTTCCGCGTCCAGTGCGCTCGCTCCCAGCGGGAGCTCCTCCAATGGGGTGGGAGCTGGGCGGCGCCTTGGGGAGATGCTACATTCGTGCTACATGCTAGTTTTCCAAGATCGCCGACCCTAGCTTTAAAGCAACAACACAAAAACAAAAAAAATATGAAAATACATCAATGCCATCAGTTTGGACACAAAACAAACGAAAGAAAAGGAGCAGAAAGAAGAACAATCTTATTATATCTGCCCTTTTGCATACAAATTATTTAAACTGATACAATTAACAATACTCAAAAACTCAATTTCACTGAATCAAATTTTTCACCCGCAACAACTTCGTTTTCATTTTCATATTTATCCAACGTGGATTTTTTTTAATGTTTCTTAAATGTCATAATTGTTTTGCACTCTTTGATTTCCTGTTTCAGAGCGTTCCATAAGTTCACTCTTTCACCGCAATGCTTCTTTCTTTGATTTTGGTTCTGAATCTGGGTTTTTTGAACACATCGATTCCTTTAAGATTGTATATACTGGTTCTTATTTCAAATATTCTGAAGATTGGCAGGCAATAATTTCCACTTTGCCTTGTACATTATTTTTAGGATACTTAAAGTAACACTAAGGAACTTTCAGTTTCCGTTGATTTTGGCGGCGCCAGTGGACAAAAGCGGTAGTGTTTTGCCTAAAGGAATACTACAGTTCCCATGAGGACTAGTGCGTGACGTCGTAAAATGCTGCTCCTGGTGGCATGCTGTCAGACTGAACTCGCCTACATTTGTTTCCAGTGGCTGTGTGAAGGACGGATAGCGACGAGGTCATGAATCTAATGGTGGCTAAACAATATTATATCATAATGTGACGCATGCCGTGTGCTGGGTTCCTACCACCCTCCTCACAGTTTCTTAGTCCAAGTGAAAGCAATACTGACGCCCTCAGCCCGTGACAGAGGGGTCATTCAACCCGTTGTAAGTCGATGTGTCGTCACAAAAGATATTAAAATGTTTTATTAAGGTTGAAAAGTTCCTTAGTGTCGCTTTAAATCAACAATATCTTGGAATTTCAATACTTTCAGTTTAATAAATAATGGATTAGACGGCTCTCGATAATGACTATTTGTAATTATCCTTATAGCCCTTTTTGTAAAATGACAATTGTCTGTAAATAAGTTTTACATGTCGTGCCCCACACTTCAACACAATACATGAGATGAGGTAAAGTCAAAGTGTTATACAATGTTAATAAAGCACAACTGTTCAAAAAAAACTTAACTCTGTGTAACACAGAAATGGCTTTCCCAATTTTCCCTTTGGTGTAATTAATGTGAGATTTCCACTTTAGAATTTTATTTCTGTTACACGATGAATTTCAACTCCATCTATTTCGAGTTTTACTTTCACTTTTTCCTTTTTATTATTAAACAACATAAAACTTGTTTTTTTTTTTTTTGTTTTTTTTTTTGACATTTTGGTAATAGTAAAGCGGAATCCATCAAAACTGGGGAAGTCTCCTCTGAGTCTGGTTCTACAGGAAGTCTCCTCTGAGTCTGGTTCTGCAGGAAGTCTCCTCTGGGTCTGGTTCTACAGGAAGTCTCCTCTGGGTCTGGTTCTACAGGAAGTCTCCTCTGGGTCTGGTTCTACAGGAAGTCTCCTCTGGGTCTGGTTCTACAGGAAGTCTCCTCTAAGTCTGGTTCTGCAGGAAGTCTCCTCTGGGTCTGGTTCTGCAGGAAGTCTCCTCTGAGTCTGGTTCTACAGGAAGTCTCCTCTGGGTCTGGTTCTTCAGGAAGTCTCCTCTGAGTCTGGTTCTACAGGAAGTCTCCTCTGGGTCTGGTTCTACAGGAAGTCTCCTCTGGGTCTGGTTCTACAGGAAGTCTCCTCTGGGTCTAGTTCTACAGGAAGTCTCCTCTGGGTCTAGTTCTACAGGAAGTCTCCTCTGGGTCTGGTTCTGCAGGAAGTCTCCTCTGGGTCTGGTTCTACAGGAAGTCTCCTCTGGGTCTGGTTCTACAGGAAGTCTCCTCTGAGTCTGGTTCTACAGGAAGTCTCCTCTGGGTCTGGTTCTGCAGGAAGTCTCCTCTGGGTCTGGTTCTGCAGGAAGTCTCCTCTGGGTCTGGTTCTACAGGAAGTCTCCTCTGGGTCTGGTTCTACAGGAAGTCTCCTCTGAGTCTGGTTCAACAGGAAGTCTCCTCTGGGTCTGGTTCTGCAGGTTTCCTCCTGTAAAAGTGCCTTCACATAACTTTTTCTTGTTTGATATTATGAAAACAACTTGAATTGTTGGTTGGTTTACTTTCCGGTTCTTCAGAAGCGGCAGAGGGTGCAGTGGTTCGCACTGCGGTGTCACTGCAGGAGGACTTTGGTTCGAAATCAGATCAGCTGCTGTGTCACCGTGTTGATGGTGTTTCCAGACTGACAGTGCTTTAAAGAGCTAAGCTGAAGATGATCTAATGCTGGGAGTCATTTGAAGAGTTAGAAACCCAGTCCCTGACTACCCATAATCCCCGGAGAAGACTGTCGTTAATCCGAGAGTCGGCCAGTCCGACAGTGATCCATTCTGTCTCTGACAAAACTGATCAGCAGGTCAGTGGAGGTCAACACACACACACACACACACACACACACACACACACACACACACACACACACACACACACACACACACACACACACACACGGATGGACTTGTTTACCTTCACTTTCTCTCCTTGGAGATTCCAAGGAGAGAACATGAGAGAATGACAGAGGAGGAGGAGGAGGGTGAGGAGAGGAGGAGGAGGAGGAGGATGGCATGGCAGAGGGAGCCGGCTGCTGGTTGGATAACGACGTGACGAGAGGCAGTGTAGTGTTCTTACTGCCGGCTGAGAGCCGGTTAGTCGAGGTGGAAACACTTGAGTTCATAACTGTGAAGGACTCCCATTTATAGTCAAGAGTCTCTCTCTCTCCCTCTCTCTCTCCCTCTCTCTCTCTGTGAATGTTAGTTTCAGGTGCAGCAGCACATTAGGCCATAAACAAATGTCACCTTTACATGACGATTCACTGAACACACATTTTTGCGTTTTTGTTTCAGAAGTTTTGAAAACGACGTCCACTCCTGTGAAAACGACAGAAACACAAAACACCGTGTAGTCAGCATGCCAGAAAAGTTGTTTTTTCTGTAGTTTCCATGGAGACGGAGTTGGACTGTTGTGTTTCAGTTGTTGTGACTATTGTGGTGTAAATGGTCACCATCGTCTCGTCTCAGTACTTCCTAAATTTGGATTTGGCCCAACTTTCACCTCATGGATTGAAGTTTTGCCGCTAGCCTCTGAATGCATGAGTTCCAGCAGATGTCATTATTATTCACATTGCATTGAGGGACAGCAGTGGTGCTGTCCTTCACCCTTCTTATATGATCTGGATATCAAGCCTTGACAAAGCAAAACAGGACGGCTGTCGACAGCAATCACAGAGTCCATAAAGTCTGGTTGTACGCCAACGACCTCTTATTGTTAGGGTTGCACCGATACCATTTTTTGGTCGCTGATACCAATGCCGATACCTGGCTGTGTAGCATCGGCCGATACCCATACCCTGCCTATACCACGCTGTTTGAAAAAGAACTGAATAGAAGAGCATTTTTTTCTTCTAATTGTCAGGAACTGTCTCGTCCTCTGCCTTGGCCACCACGTGGGGGCAGTGTTGCTGTTTTTCCTCCTCGTATCTGTTCTCCCCATTTACTACATACCGTATTTTTTGGGCCACATATGATAATGTAACGTCCAGCAGGATGAAAGGACGATGAGTTGGATTCTTAATGCTAATTTATTAAGCTTCAGAACTTGCTGTGGTTGTAACCACGGCGAAACTACAGCAAAACAACATCCATCCATCCATCCATCCATCCATCCATCCATCCATCCATCCATCCATCCATCCATCCGCTTATCCGGACCGGGTCTCAAAACAACAGTCTTAAGAAAAAACAGCTGAGAGGCAGCTCTCTCTCAGCTTTTCCAACATGCGCACACATGCTGGCTTCCTGGTTCCGCCCCCTGCTCCCTCCCAGCCACTCAGGCCACAGCGATGCATTCAGGTTACTTGAAAACATAGGATCTCACAGAACTCAATATACCGGTTAAAAAATAAGAACTACATCAAAGATGCTACAAAAGTAAGTCCGTGATTAAATAATTAGGTGAATTAAGCAACGCCATTGTAGGATCCTCCTCCTTTGTTGTTTTTCGGCAGCTTGTGTTCCAGTGGTTGCACTACGGCCTCTTTATGTTACCATCGACCAGGACTCACCACACTGCAGGCTCCTGACTACCACGGCTGCACGGTTCATGCATGAAGCGCAGAGGATGTGGAACGATGCTGATTGATTAAAATAACAATGTATTTACTGCAGACGGCAGAGCGGAACGACACACATTATCACATTATGTGGAATGTGGCAGTCAGCCTGGGCCTGTACCTCCAGTTAGCTCCTGTTACCCGCCTCAGTCGCTCGCCGCTCCGCCGGACCTGCTCCTGGAGCCCGGCGGCTTTCCTAACTTCACCGGGGAACTCAGCTGAACTCCAGACTCAGTCTGCTCCTGCCGCTGGAGACCAGCTTCATCTCACAAAGACTCATGACACTAATAAAACTCCTTTTCTGCTCTTGAGACTCAGATCCACGCTCTGTAACAAGATCTGATCCTCACTGGGATGTAAAATCATTGCTACCATTCGCTGAACACAGATCACACAGCATGAATGTCGAAGGATGAATTCACACAGCGGTGCATTCAAGTGCAATATGAAAGACGTTAAATGGCATCCGCGTGTTATTTGTCAGTACTCACAGACACCGATACCAGGGTTTTAGTGCGGCATCGGGGCCACTGCCGATACCAGTATCGGTATCGGTGCAACCCTACTTATTGTACACACCTAACACTCTCATATCGAGTGCTGAACTCATGTGTGCTTCGACTATTTGGTCCAATTTCAGGCTCCAGGGTCTGGCCACATTTTAAACAAACTGACAAACTACAGAAGGGATACAATCTCTATACGCTTCCCATCTCCCAAGAAAGGGAGACGAGCTCGTCAACGAGAGCCGATCGGAGCGATCGGGCTGCTGATTGGGCTGTCATCAGCAGAGAGCGACCCGGCATCATGACATGGCGGGAAAGCAAGTCTGGAAACGGATCATTTCTTCATTAGGGCTTTACATTAAGCTTTGACTCGTTTCCAGCAATTAAATGAGGAGCAGGGAACACTGGAGTCAGTGGAACCGAGGAACCGGGGTCATATCAGAGGTCGACTGAGAAATTACAAAAAGGAGACTGGTCGTTTAGAGGAAGTGAGGTAAACACGTTTCAGAGGGGCGATAAAGAAACAAAGTGGTGTTAAAGTAAAGTAGCAGCGATAAAGAGAGGAAAGACCAGCAGAAAACCCTCCGATGCCTTTCAAACAACTCGTCCACTCAGTTTGACTAGCAGCGATCACAGCAGCTGATCAGTTTCACTCAACCTGACTGGAAATGTCTGATTCCACCAAGAGCCTCTCTGACCTAAAGAGGGGAAAATAACGAAGCATCAGACCTGCTGAAGCCATTCAACTTCAGCTAATAGCTGTTATCTGGATCGGCCTCCAGGGGGCGACAGTGGAAACACGCCAAATCAAGACTCCAAGGAGAGATGGAATGAAGGAGAACCAACAGAGGAAAAGCCATCAGCGATGAAACAATAAGCACAGACCAGGGCCAGCAGCAAGAACAGGACCTGGAGAATATGGACCTGGACCAGGACCTGGAGAATATGCTTCCAAAGTTTTGTGTTTTTTCTTGAAAAGGTGGTGTTAAAAAAAAAAAAAGGTGGTGTAAATGACAGAGTGTCTTCTCCGCCCATTGAGATCCTTCTTGGTCTGGTCTGGACCAATCAGATCACACCGCTCCTCTTGCTTCAACCAGCCCTAGGAGTCGATCTCCACCCGCCGCCTTCACAGGCCTCCACCTGCCTCATAACCTGACTGCTACTGCAACCATCTCCACGTCCTCCATCAGCACATCCACCAACACTCTTTTTAAGAGAGCGACAGACCGCATTTTACTTCTGATTCTGTTCTGAAGTCTTTTTCAAATTAAAAGTATTTCAACAACCTGAATTAAAAAGGAGCATAAACATCCTGTCAAATAAATCAGGAGAGAGCAGATGAAGAGCTGAATCAGGAACGTCCCGATGAGGACCGAGAAGACCGGCGTCTCCCGAGTGCGACCAGCTCAGAGGAATCCTCCAGACCCGTCTCAGAAAGAAACTCATCAGCATGCTGGAGGAGCCGTGGTGATGGATGGAGCTACAGTCCAACAGCTTTAATCCGACTGCCGAGGAACACACACTGTCCAGCAAGGCGGACCCTGAAGCTTTCACACCTCCCACCCATTCACTGATCACACGTTCATCCCCATCAGCCAACACTGACGGAGCACAGGAAACCGTCACGGTGAGCGGAGCCACTGAAAACACAACGTTTCAAAGACAACTTTTAAAAAAACGTTCTGACTCCATCTCCATGGAAACAGGGGAAACTCTGCTAGACTTTGTATTCTTCCGCTCCGATGGTGAGTTCAAATAGCCGAATGGGCACCGGTCAGCCCAGCTGAGGCTCAAGTAGCCCAGCTGAAGCTCATGTAGCCCAGCTGAAGCTCATGCAGCCCAGCTGAAGCTCAAGTAGCCCAGCTGAAGCTCATGTAGCCCAGCTGAAGCTCATGTAGCCCAGCTGAAGCTCATGTAGCCCAGCTGAAGCTCAAGTAGCCCAGCTGAAGCTCATGTAGCCCAGATGAAGCTCATGTCGCCCAGATGAAGCTCATGTAGCCCAGCTGAAGCTCATGTAGCCCAGCTGAAGCTCATGTAGCCCAGCTGAAGCTCATGTAGCCCAGCTGAAGCTCATGTAGCTCAGTTGTAGCTAACGCTAGCCCAGTTGAAGGCACAGAGCAGGTTTTAGTGGAAATTTGGAGAAACTGGAAATCATTTCACTTCCTCATAATTGCAGACATAACCTCAAGAATCGGGGACTCTGTCCACTCGTCCCTATGTCCAATGTTTCCCCTAAAGGTTTATTTCAGTGTAAACTCAACTGTACATGTTAGGTTCAAAGACTCTTCAGCATGAAGAGCGCAATCAGAAGTTAGAACGTAAAACCTTTCAAGTGGAAGACGATGTGCTGAAATGGGGAAGAAGTCCTGAGGTTCAACATTATTCTCTCCACTGCTTCTGGACTTTTATCACCAATTACGGCCTTATAATTGTATTCAATCTCAGTGCAATTAGGATAATTCAACAACACACACACACAGAGTTATTTTCTGAATAGCAGTGGCGGGGGTTGTTGAGTGTGTGGGCACTTAGTGTTCCCAAACATAACAAATAGCCGTTAATGAAGCAGCAGCTCCTGACTGGCTGCTGCTGCAGCGGCGAAATGAGCTGCGGCTCTTCTGGGAATTAATCAGCCGGCGTTCGGTTTGCAGAGCGGCGATAAACCAGAAAACGACCTGCTGCCCTCGTCTCAAACACTCGTCTGTCCAGGTGAAACTCTGACTGACAAACGAGAGAGAGAGAGAGAGAGAGAGAGAGAGAGAGAGAGAGAGAGAGAGAGAATTTGACAGACTTTGAGGGGATGGAGACCAAACTCACTCTGAAACTCGAAATGACAGACGTCTTAAATATTCAGGACATCTGTTCAAAATACATTTGAATGAACACTGACAGCAGTGACAACTCATTTCAACTGATCAGTTTTAATTGAATTTCCCAATAATTAATTATTTTTTTCTAATGAAGCTTCGGGAGAGATAGAACTGTCCGTCAGGGCTCCAGTGGCTCCGGCCAAATGGTCGCCTGTCACGGAGTAGATGGAAAATGTATTGAACTGAGGAAAAACCAGTCATTTCACGTTAAGACGGATTCCAACCGACCATCCAGAACCCACCAGCGGTTTGGCCGACATGGTCGTCGATCTGCAGGCTTTCTGAACACAGCCGCTGCCTGAGAGCACCGAGTCTGGAGACCCGGGTCGAAACGGAAGCAGTCGTGTTGTACGGATCCGCTGCAGACGTTTCAACAGATTCATCATCTGTGACGGACCTGTTCCAGATCTGCTTTAGGCGCATGGACAGGGCAGACGGGAATCGAACTACCAACAGTTCAGGGAACTGAAAACCGCCACACGGTTCTTCTGAGCTAACTGTCCTAGAGAAGGGGGGAGAGGCTCTAACAGTGACCTTTCACCTTTCAGAGAGGCCTTTCTGAACACGGTCTTCTTTCAAAGATTCAGCTGAAGAACAAATGAAGCAGGTTCTGGACCTGGAACCAGCTGAGACCAGCAGAGACCAGCAGGGACCAGCAGAGACCAGCAGAGACCAGCAGGGACCAGCAGAGACCAGCAGGAACCAGCAGAGACCAGCAGGGATCACCAGGGACCATGAGGCGTTCAAGTTGTCGCATTTCTACAGTCGTTTATCTAAATAGACTAAATGTAGCAGCATCTGCCATGCAAGGCGCTCAATCTGTCCACTGGGACGGGTTTGGCGTCTTGCTCAAGGACATGTTAGCAGATGGACAGCTGGAGAATTCAACCAACAGCCTGCTGATTGTGAGAAGACCACTCTACCAACCGAGCCACAGCCGCTCCACATCCGTGTGGTTTCAGCAAAAAAACAGCCAACAGCACCAACTAGTGGCCCAACATGAGCACTACAGTTGTCGGTGCTAACTCTAAGCTGCTGCCGTGGAAACGGACGTCATTTTAAAAACGTTGCCGTGGAAAGACAAAACTTCTCTGAAAGAAAAATCCAAAACGGCGTGTTTGCTGGTGAACCGTGCGACAAACAGCGACGAGTTGTTTGAGTGATGCTACAGTCGTACCGTTCCTGTCTGATGGTACCGAACCACATCCAGGGTGGCTCTGGCTGCATGTTCTACCTGTGTGGCTTTTAAAAGAAACATGTTTGTCCTGGTTCATCAGAACCGACCTCCCTCCTCCGCTCGGCTGTGGATCATCGATCCTGCTCGGCTGGTTTACACCCGGCTGTTTGTTCACTTCATTATCTCACGGTTTCCTGTACAGACTGGAACCGGACTCCGGCCCACACTCTGCTGTCACCCCTTTTCCTGCTCAGGTTCTACTGGGAGATACTGGACTGGGTCCCTGTCCCGGTCCCGGCGGTGTCAGTGCTGGGTGGACGGCGTGTCGGCGCGGCGGCCGTCCATCCAGAGGACATTAAAAATGCATCGGGCAGAGCGACTCAGCTCTTCTCCATGACTGCACTGATTTCCTGGGCGGGTGGCTGGGCTAAAACCAGTGAGTATTAATGATGGTTAAATATTCATGACGGTGTCGGGTTACACCCCGAGGAGCTGCTCTGGCGCTCTGGAATGCATGAGCATGCAGACAATGGGGGGCAGGACTCCAGGGGTCCGGGAACTGTGTTCGGCTGCAACACGGAAACTTCCGGGTCACCCGACTCGCTGCTGAGACGACCAATCAGACTGTCAACACGTCTCCGAGCCTTTCACTGATTGGCTCAACAGGCGGGAAGCTGAGAGACAAGAGACGATCTCAGTACGGTTCGTCTCAAGTTGGTTCAGGGAAAAGACGAGCTCCGTCACCTCCAACAGCCCTCCAGTCTGGGGGGACGGCGTCCCGCGTCCCTGAACCTCATCCTCTGAACTCCAGAAAAGATCTCCTCCCTCGCTCGGCTGTGGTTCCACCTGAAGAGACGGGAACGGGAACAGGAGGGTCTCCGGTTCTGGAGGGCCGGACTTGAACAGGCGACCCACACACTGCACCGTGTGCGCTGCAGACTGTAGCCTGAGGGGCGGAGCTGTGAGACACGGAATCAGTCACACTTTAATCCAGTTAGCATGTAGCATGTAGCATGTAGCATGTAGCGTCTCTGCTGGTTAAGTTGCTGGTTAAGTTGTCATACTCAATATTACATAATCTCCTGCTGTCGATGTTGCCGATAGGCGACGTCGTGTGGAACTCGTTGGGCTGTATCGACGAGCTTCTTCAGAGCAGGAGCACTGTGTGAAGTCTCAGACCTGGTCTGGGTATCACGCCGGGCTCACACTGGATGTGTTCCGGCTCCGGTCTGGACACCGCAACTAATCAGTAGTCATTAAATCAATGCTGTGGCTCACACCAGCTCCAGTCCGGCGGTCTGGAAACTTTCTGCTAGCATTCTATTTTTCCACACTCCGGACAGAAGCTGGACAGAAGCAAGTCGGCTGCCGGAAGGAAAGTTCATACGTGTTCCAAAGTAAGTGATTTCAGAATAAAATCTGTGTCGTGTTTTTGCCTTAATATTCTATTTTTTTTTTCTTCTGGTAGAAAACAGAACAACTCGATGCAGTCATTATACGCTTTATAAGAATGAACGGTTTTGTACTTCGTCACTGCAGGAAAGCCAAACAACTCCAAAATGGCACAAAAAAAAAAAAAAAAACACTGGAGATCCAGAGTGGCTCTGTGTTGCCAGATTGGGCAGGTTTCTGCACAATGAGGCTTCTTTGAACACGTCGGGCAGGTTGATGAAGTGGATATGTGCTTGTGACGTGTTTTTATTATGCAAATACGGTTTTTATGGTTGAAACGTGAATTTTCTGCAGAGATGGCGGCTTGGGCTGCTTACTGTTGAGTTGAACGGGTTTCATATTGTTTATGGGGTACAGCGACAGATCTGGCAACCTCCTCCAGCGGACCGCAGACGCGGAGCTGCCTCACCTCCCTGAACTGAGTGGAATCAAACTTGAATGAAATCTGGGCTGCTGCTGAGGGTGAGCGGTGGAGCAGGTGAAATGGTGAAGCCACGGTGGAAGCGAGCGGCCGCCAGCCGCTCGGAGTTTATCTGAAGTCTGACTGACTGCAGCAGCAACCCGACAGGAAGTGAATCACTTCCCGCCGCACGGCGTCTCATTTGCATTTTGCTCAGATTCGTTATGAATCCGACACATATCAGAGAGATGAGAACCCCCCCTCCACGCCCCCCACAGAGCTGAAACTTTTCCCTCTCTGACAGAGTTGGTAGCATTTGGCGAGGACTTCCAAAATCACAGCTTTGAAGCGCCGTCAGTGTGACGAACTGATTTCCTCTCTGCTAATTAGCCGGACTCGACGGCGTCCGACGGGCTGGTCCAGGAACCGAGCCGACACGGCTTCAGGACGGCTCGGCGGGAGGTGGACTGTGAAACTGATCTCACTTTGCAGATCTGATGGGTTTTAATAAGCTGCAGTCTGCTGATGAGATGAAAAAGCGAGGATGCGATTGGTTCACAGACCAACTGTGTCGGATTCCCTCACATCCACTGGGTCCAGGCTCTCCAGGGAACGGAGGGAAGGTTCTGTTCGAGTCTGAGGACTCTGGATGTTAGGAAGGAAGCAGCTGCAGCAGACGGTCCGGTCCAGGGAGACACACCTGATGCTGTCCGTCCAACAGAGGGGCCAGGAACAGGAAACACTTTCTCTTCAGCTGGTGGACTTCCACAACTGGTCAGACTCTGCAAGACCCAGCTCACACCGTGCCAGACCCAAGACTAAGCACAGAACCAGTCAGACCCACAAGACCCTGCACAGAGCCCACCAGAACCAAGATCAGTATCGCCCCACTGGACCCAGTATAGACCCATTAGATCCAGGACAGGCTTAGGAGACATTGAAACAAGTGTGTTTTTTATTTCACTGCCCACCTTCTAAACCTGCACTGCTCGGAGGCAGACTGGAGGGGGTGGAGCAGTATCAGCCTCTGGGACTTCACGCCGGGGCTCGCCGTCTCGTCCCCCAGCGAGGACATTCTGCTGGGTTCCAGCTGGACGGCCTGTATGGGTGAAGGCTGCATGTTCTTCCTGGGCCTGTGTGGGGCTTTCATATGACACGGCACATATCTGAGGCCAGCCGGAGCGAGCGGCAGTGATTCCCTCATCTCCCGGTTCATGAAGCAGCCCAGAGGCTCGAGGGATGAAGTGAAGACTGAAGCATGAAGCCTTTGTTTCCTCCGTCCATCCATCCATCCATCCATCCATCCATCCATCCATCCATCCATCCATCCATCCAGCCATCCATCCATCCATGCGTCCGTCCATCCTGTCCAGACGGACCGGTTGTCCTCCAGCAGCTCACTGTCTCCAGGATCTGGTCCTCCTTTGGCCGCTCTGGATGTGGCGAGCAGCAGGCTCCTCCGGCGCAGCGTCACACACTCAAACACACACCGTGTGTTACCAGCAGCTCGTCCTCACGGTCCGTCCCTCTGTCCGCTTTCAGCACACATCTGTGTTTCTCCGTCCGCCGCCGCGGGAAACGCCATTAAAACCCAGCAGGCTGCTCCCAGGCAGCGTGCAGCGTCACGCTCTCACCGCAGCCTCACTGAGTCCCTGCTCCGGCGCCGGGCGCCCGGCGCACGCCACGAGCAGCAACACACAGACCTACACCAACACACACTGCAAACACACACTTCCTCTTCTGCAGATTCACCAGGCAGACAGTCAACATGCTGGAGATGACTGAGCTGCTGTAGAGCTGCCAGATCACATTACACACACACACACACACACACACACACACACACACACACACACACTCTGATTGTCTTCATAATTAATGTGTGGTCAGGGTCACGGGGACTGGACACAGCTGCTGCCTGCAGCCAGGTGTGTGTGTGTGTGTGTGTGTGTGTGTGTGTGTGTGTGTGTGTGTGTGTGTGTGCGTGTGTTTATCCTGAATTAACAGTCCGACACACCGGCCTCATGAAGCGGTGGATGGAAGAATTGACCTGCAGCTTGTGTCCCAGCCGGGACTCGAACCAGGTGCCGTGCGGTGGAGCAGCCGGGCGGCTGAGCGGAACCAAGGCGCTGGAGGAGCGGGACAAGCCGGAGATCTGGCTCCGTTTACTCCACCTTCCAACAGGAAGTGGCAGAGCCGTCAGATTAAAGTCTGATTAGTTATCGCAGGGCTGTCAACAGAGCCTGGTTTCCATGGCGATCAATCACAGAACCAGGATTAAGGCCAACCGGCTCCAAGACAGAAACCGAGACTGAGCTCAGCTCTGAAGCTGCAGTCCAGTGAGCTCACTTCATCTTACTGTCACCGTTTATTCAGCCCGGTGCTGTCCAGGTGCATTATGGGAAACCGATTCTTCACAAAATGTTCCAGGTCTCCCCCTGCAGTTGTGGATGATCAGGACTGTTCTGTCTGTGATCAGGTTAAAGCTCTTTCCAGTGCTCCGCTTCACTTCCTGCTGTTGTTCCCAGCCGGGATGAGTCCGACTGTTCTGCTGACGGTTCTCTTTACTGCTGAAGAACCACCAGCTGTTCTGAGCCTCTCACAGCAGAACGTTGTTACTTTTCTCCTCTGAGTGTCTGAAGTTGTTTCCTGGGTTCATCGCTGTTGGAGCCTTTAGTTTGAAGGAGGCCACTGGGTCTACATGACACTTTCATCTGATATCTGTGTTTGACAGATACATGGTATAGAAAGATGGACTCCATGGAACTTTATTCGGAAAGAAAATACAGAAGGTCAAAAAATGTAGGGCACAGGGAAGAATTTTTTAGTTATTTATTTGTTTATTTTAATATTAAGGGCTTAAAACTGCCTCAAATGCAAAACAGCAGAATTTTCAATGTATGAATCAAAATGTGATTAATAATTCCCTCTGGAAATTCTGCGATTAACCACAATTTTAAAAACTAATCTTTTGACATTGTTTGTGAAAACCGAAAACCTTGGCTGTGTGTTGGGTGTTTCCATGACAACGGCGGTCAGAGTCAGTGGTTTTCATTCCTTTAGAAAGCGGTCCGTCTGTCCACAGGATGTCGTGTTGTTCATATTCACAGCTCAGAAAACATGTTTTCACTCCAGATTTCAAGTCAAAAGAATCACTGATGGCGGTTTGACCTGAATTCTCCGTCATTAATCATGACGGTCTCTGTGAAAAACGATGGGCTGTTGTAATTCACAGTGCTGCAGCATCCAGTCAGTAACAGTCGGACTTCACAGGCTGATGAACAGAAGATCTGAAATCTCTGGACTCTTCTTCATGCTGCCAAACCAATAACTTCCTGGATTCAATGCAAATATATATTTTTTAATTTAAAGTGAAGCAGGAACAACAGAGCAGAAAAGTTTCTGCTTCATTGCAAAATGAAAAAAAAAAAAAAAAAAATAAATAACGAGGAGCAGCATGAAGAGGTTACGTCCACAGACCCTTCTCTGCTACAAACAACCTCCTGAAGTAGAAGATACAGGAGGAGAGAGGTTGAAGGCGTTTCTCTGGACCACACACTTTCCCATCCCGTCTCACACACTTTACTTTGAAAAGCTGGCCTGAGAGTCGGCTTTAATGATAGAACAACCTGGACTCTGTTCCCACAAATCCCACCTGGGCTCCTGTATCTTACAATTCCTCTTTTTTGGAAAATCAAATGAACCCAAAACAGGCCACGTAATGGAAAACGGAAAGGAAAAAAAAAGATGTCTTGCAAATAAAAAAAGCCTTTATCAGATTTTGGGAAAGAACAGAGTGTTTTTGGAAATGCACAGATACTATAACCTGTGACAGCTTTTCAGCACAGCATAACTTATCTGAAGCAGCAGTGTTTTCACGTTTCAAGAGGAGTCCTGCACCAGGCGTACCCCGGTTCCACCTGCAGCGTCTCTCCGGTCAGATTAATGCTGCAGGGAGACATGTGGAAGGTTCCAGAACTGATCAGTGATCTGCTGGAAATCCAACATGATCACTGAAACATGCCTGACCTGACGAGCTGCAGCTCTGGGTGGATGGATGGATGTGCTGGCAGTTGGATGGGTGGATGGATGGATGGGTGGATGGGCTGACGGATGGATGGGTGGATGGATGTATATGCTGGCAGGTGGATGGGTGGATGGGCTGACGGTTGAATGGGCTGACGGTTGGATGGGCTGACGTTGGATGGGTGGATGGGCTGATGGTTGGATGGTTGGATGGATGGATGGGTGGATGGGGTGACGGTTGGATGGGTGAATGGGTGGATGGGCTGACGGTTGGATGGATGGATGGATGGATGGGCTGGCGGATGGATGGATGGGTGGATGGATGTATATGCTGACAGGTGGATGGGCTGACGGTTGGATGGGCTGACGTTAGATGGGTGGATGGGCTGACGGTTGGATGGGTGGATGGGTGGATGGGTGGATGGGCTGACGGTTGGATGGGTGGATGGGTGGATGGGCTGACGGAGCAGCGGTCACAGTGCTCTCTCTTGTGTCTCGGGGAGAATCAGGAGCATCTTGAAGGATTCACTCCGTCACGCTGCTGTTTTCTGGACGACTGAACGTTCGCCGAGGCTGAAGGTTCCAGAGTCACGCTCGGCCACCAAAACGAGCGTCCCCCCATCCCCTCCTCCTGCAGCCTTCCTGTCCCCTTCCCGTTCCGTCGTCTCTACATAAGTCTCAGCGAATGAGATATCGGCAGCATCGGATCATCCGCTCCCTGAAACGCTCCGGAGAACGAACCGTCTGACAGAATCGCAGCAGAAAGAGGAGAACGCTCACATCCAGCGTCTTCATTATCTTCAGCTGATCCTGGACACAGATTGCGTTCTGCCTCGCAGGAATTCACTCTGTGACTAATTCGGCGTCCCACAAAGCCGAGAATAAAACAGCTGAGCGGAAAGCACGTCTCTCTTCTGCATATCGGTCCTCCTTTAGTTTCGCTCCTCTTTCATCATCCTCCTTTCACACCTATTAGCAGCACTTGACCGAACGTGGTGAACGGCGCCGCTTCGGTCTGGACGGCTGCAGAAGCCGAAACCTCCACGGCAGAGGAGAGGCGGGCTGCGGATCCACCGGACGACAGGAAGCTCCTGACTCTGATGTTCACAGGGCGACTGCAGAAATCTGAGTCCCGGACGGCTGGACCGATCCGTCCACAGGAAGACCACCGAGCCTGGTCTGGACCGGCCGGGAGGCGAACCACTACCCCACCGAGCAGCGTCACGCTCACCCATTCACACTCACATTCACACACCTGCGGAGGCAGTCTGGGCCCAGACCTCCACACGGAGGCCGAGTGTCCAGCAGAGCCGGCCGAGTCCACCGCCGCCTGCAGAGGACGTGTCCACCACCGTCTGCTGAGGACATTCTCATACCGCCGCCTGCTGAGGACGTGTCCACCGCCGTCTGCTGAGGACGTTCTCCCACCGCAGAACAGCATGTTCCACGGCTCCATTATCGTCTGTGGCCATTAGTCTGGAGTGCTCGTTTTCACAACTACTTAGGTCTGTAACTGTTAATTGATAATTCCACCGTCGATTCGGAGTCGCTGACTTTAGTAGTTAATTTCACAAGTAATTTCAAAGTGCTGCTTTTAGCCGCTCGTCCTGGAGGCAATTCTGTTCCCGCTGATGGTGGAGAGTCTATTTAGTGACGCTGCTGATTAACTGAGGAGAACAGAGCGAAACACACACACACGTGCGCGCGCACACACACACGAATGTCACACGTGTGTCAGAGTGCAAGATTACATAATAACTCCAACCAAGCACTGCCAAATATCCGAGACAAAATGTTCCTGCAAAGCTAAATAAACTCCACACGTCAAAAAGTGATGACTGAGTTCTAAAACTCACGGCTGGGTTGAAAAAGAGAAGAAGTCCACCAATTGCGAGCTGGAAGGCCCTGTCTGATCAAGAGGTGCAGCGGGAGAAGTGTTGAAGCGAATCTGCAATGCCAGCACCCACCACTAGGGAGCCATGCCAGCCAGATGCTGTGATTGGAGCCGTCTGACAGCTCAGCGCAGCTCCCACCTCCGCTCTGCTGCTGGTCTCTGGACTGTACTGTCTCTGACGCTGAGAGGAGCTCTCCTTGGTGCTGATCCCGGCTGGTCATGAGTGACTACAGGTTCCACTCTGATCAGAACCCCAGTCCATCCATCACAGCCAACAAGGACATGAACAGAACAATATTGTTGACATACTACCACAGATACAGTCTCTGGAAGAAGTAGAAAAGGCGACAGTGGCCTTTAGAAGTGAGTGATTCAAGGCGCCGGCAGCTCCTCAGACGGAGGAGCTTTCCAGTAAAGGTCAGCAGCCTTTGAGCAGTGGGAGTCAGAGGTAGAGCGCCGCTGCAGTGCACTGCTGCACTCCGACCCGCAGAAGCACAGCTACAGGTAATCTGATGAATGTATTTAGATTACACGGTGTTATACGGTCCAGAATGTGCTGAGTGCGGCTGTGGGTGATGACAGGATCTGCTGGAGCGCTGGTCTTATTCCTGGGTTGGGAGTGTTTACCACGTCGGAGCCAGCGGCTCAGAGCCGGAGTTGTGTTCAGGACATCGTGCTCTCATCACGGTGCATCCCAGACAGGAAGCAGATTCTGTTTTCCCTACCCTCCCACAGCTCCCGCTTCATCCCCAGCTCACTTCCATTACTCACACAAACAAGCGTCAACAGGCGCTGCCACAGGAGCCTCGTTCACCTGCTGCCTCCCTGTCCTCGCTCAAACTCTAGACGGCCGACGGTTTCATGACGTTCTCCCAAACAGACAAACAAACTGCAGGATGGAAATGTTTGAAATCACTGGGGCAAAACCCAGAGCAGCACACATTCACACCGACAGGGCGGAGAGAGAACCCAGGTTCCTGGAGCACACCTGGGTGGAGAACATGAAACTGAGCGCCAAGATTCCAGCTGACTGACTGTAGGAAGAGTCAATCCTGGACGGCGAGAAGGAATTGAACCATCTGTCCAATTTAAATACATCCGTCAATCAATTCAATAACCGTCACCCAGCCGTCCCTCCTTCCAGACCATAGTTCTTCCTCATCTCTTTCTGGAAGTGAAGCTGACGGAGTCTGAGCTGCAGAGGGACTGCTGGACTTAATGTTCTGTTTTAGATGTAAATCAATGGTTCAACACCAAGTTTTGCAACCTAAGAGGTGACTCAGCATGCTAAAAGAGTTAGCCTCGGAGCTACGGGAGATGAGGTCTGAGAGACGTGAGACGTATCGGGTGACAGAAAGCATCGATCCACAGATGGAAATAGACGGCAGCTTCAGGACTGACTCACTCTGAAGCTCCACAAACCCTCCACACTTCAGATGTTGAGGTATTTACATGCTGAAGCTGCTCTAGGGGTATCAAACATGCAGGGGTGTCAAACATGAGTCACATGGACTGAAAATGGCCCGCAAGAGACTCCAATTTGGCCAAATGAGTTGAGTAAATGGTAAAAAGAAATCAATGTTTTCCAAGAGTAGCAACATAAAACAACACAGAGAGAATGAAAGCTAGCTATCTGGCTGCTATCGAACTAGCCTCAAAGCCATGTTGTCTGGGGGAGTTCGTAATAATACCCATAATGCAACCTTTCACTGGATCCCACACCATTAAACTTGGCTTAAAGTTGAGATTGGATTCATTTGACTTGTTGAATTTGAAGGTTGTTCTGGCACTCCGCTGTGCTGTAGGTGGGCCCTGACATCCTGCTGTGAGACAAACTGTCGATTTAGAGCAAGTTCCCCCATGAGCATGGACCATGCGGCGTGTCCCAGATGGAACGGGACACTGGGACACGTCTTTCCCAGGTTCAGGTGCTGAGAAAAAGAAATGGGCTTGTGTGCTGATGAAATGAAAGACGGATCGGTCCGCTGGCATGAGCCGGAACTGCGCTTCGAACAGACATGAAGCAGACTGCAAACAGAAGACGGAGTCCTGGGCGAGCCACGGCGTTTTCAGCACGGCGGCGGTCAGAGGTGGCGTCTCCGACAGCGCTCCGGAGAAATCTGGCCTCACATCTGCCTCCAGGGAGGACGGAGCTCGTCCTCGGCTCCGGTTGTGTTGAATATGGAGAAGCTACCTCCACACTGCAGATAACTCATCCAGACAGATCTACGACTGTCGGAGGGCCGGAGGCCGCCCGGAGCAGGAGGCCGGAGGCGCAGGAGGCCGGAGGCGCAGGAGGCCGGAGGCGCAGGAGACCGGCACGCTCTCCGAGAGAAACTCCTCTCACACTTAACTGATACGACTAAACATGCAGAAGACACGAGCTGAAATAAACACAAATAAAGGTCTTTCCTCTGCAGCCACTGTTCAGTAGATTCATCTGGAAAACAGTCAGCAGACACCGAACTACTCTTTCGACCTGGACACGGTTCTCCGGGACTGGAGCGGGGCACTGAGTCAAGGCATTGCCCTGCCCGATGTACCGTCGCCGCAGCATCAGCTTTCAATTAGAGAGCTAGCAGAGTTAGCAGTAAGGCTAGCAACAGCATCATCTCTTCCCTACATGCTACGCTCATGCTAGCTGAGTGCCACGGCGCCATTGGCACGGTGTTTTCCTGAGCGGCTGTGGAGCCACAGTGGCGCTCGGGCGGCCAGGGTAAGGAGCGACTTAGCGGCGAACAGTGACCTTCTCCCTTAAATCAGCATTTCCCCCAAGAAGTGGTACCTGGACGCCTACGCTCATTAAATGTGTGCGATGCTACATATGTGCGCTACATCGTGACCCAGGAACCAGGAACGTTGTGGCTCTATGGGACACGTTAGCGTCCTCATGAGGAACCTGCCGTTAGCTTAAAGGCTAACACCTCCCAACTGAATCCCAGCCACTGGACCTCTCTTCAGGCCCCTCCGGTCTGGAGAACTGCAGTGAACCCCTGCATGGTGAAGCTAGCTGTCAAAGGTCAGAGCGGACCCGGTGCGATTCTGGGTGAAGTCCGGCCTCCTGACCTCCGAGCACACACACCTCTAGCACAACGCCTGAAATGACGGCTTTGACGGAGAACCTCTGTTCAGGGCTGCGTTGGCGCTCACCTGCTGAAGTGAGGCGATAAAACGGCAGCAGGAGTGAAAAACGACGATATGAAGACAGAACAATTCAACAATGAGCAGTGGAGACACAGATGTGGGAGGACAGCGCCAGAGAAGACAAAGACAGCCGAACAGATGGGCAGATGGACGAGCGCTGAAGGACGCCGCCGTTCCTGCAGCAGGGCTGCTATCGATTGTTGTTCCTGGCAGAGGAAACGCCGCGGTGAGCGACCTATTTACAGCTGCTGCAATTATAGATAACACACACACACACACACACACACACACACACACACACACACACACACACACACACACACACACACACACACACAAAGGTATATCCTGGATGTAAACAGCACTGTACCTCTGTTCCTCATTAAAAGCTGCGTCTGATTGGTCGGCACTCAGCCGAGCTGCCGATCGGTAAAGTCAGGACTAAAACGTGTTTCATGTTTCGGTAACAGATCAGCAGTGAGAAGAATTCCATGAAGCAGCGCGGCCGTCACCTCGGGCTTCAAGACTCAGATCTTCTCAATGATTCAGGAAAAGGTGAAGATGGAACCAGAGTTCGATTCTGGATCGATAAAGTCGAAAAGTGACAGAAAGTGTTTGAAGAGGATTCTCAGCAGAGGGAACGGAGTGAACGCTCTTCACAGCAATAGAGGATCTTTGTCTCTGGAGGGAGGCGGAGCCGCCGGCTGACGGAGCGACGCTACGTACGGCGGGAGAAGCGAGGAGGAAACCGTGACTGTGAAGCCAGGAATCAGCCCGAGGGAGGCGATCATTCAGATTCAGGGGCGGAGCGCCGCATCGCAACACAAATGATTCAATATGGCGAAAGAGACGAACCGCAACAAACTGCCCACACTGAAAACAGCTTTATATTTACTCCATCGTCTGGAACATGTACTAACCTGGACAAAATTATTTCGGTCAATACTGAAATCACCTTTATTTACACGATCATGTCTTTGAATCTGGATCAGCTGAACGTGTTCGAAAAAACACCCTCCTGTTAAATATATAGTGTTATACTGCACTCAGTCTTTTGAAAAAAGAAAAAAAAAATCCGATAAGAGATGAAAGCTTCAATACAGTCTGAGTGTACCGCCACAACATCCAACAAAGGGCCGGGTGGAGGCGAGGTGGGAAGAGGAAACGCCAGATGATGGTTTTTCCTCAAGTACAGGAATTTTGAGACTGTTTGGAGCCAAAATTGCAATGATGATTAAAATTCCATTGCAGCCGTGTACTACACCACTACCTACAACATCTACATCTCCACCTACAACATCTACACCTCCACGTACAACATCTACACCATCACTGCGGCGGACACCCTACAGACAGAGCAGGACTTCAGCTCAGGGTTTACATTGTGGTGCTTTAAAAAAAGAAATATTGACTTTAACCTGTGGAGTGAAGTTCATTCTTCAGCCCTACAAGGCTGTAAACAATGAAACATTTCAGAATCCCCCTCTACTGTTTCATGACTGTCCTCCTCCGTCCTCTCTCTGCATTTCGACCCCCGACCTGAACGCCGTGCGGCGTTTGTTCGACGGAGGCTGAGAGAGAAGAGGCTTCGAGGCCAGACTCTGATCGGAGCCGTTCTGATGGTCTGAGAGGCGACGGAGCTCTGTTCTGGAACAGGAAGTGAAGAGCGGCGAGACAGGAGACACGAGGGTCAACATCTGGACGGGGTCCTTTCTGACGGTCTGCAGCGAAACTGGAGCAGAGGCTGCAGAGAGCCACTGAGGAATCATGACTCATCTGCAAACCAGAGGAATGAATCATGTGGAGGAGACACGCCTCTGACCTCTGACCCCCGGTGGCCTTCAGGCCCGTTCACACCACGGCGTTTCAACAGAAAACACCTTATATTGAGGTTTGGTTTCAGAAAGGTTTTCCTTCACACACGATGAAAGAAAGGTCACTTTCTGGAACTGTAACTGGTTCTCATCTCGCTCACTTTCATCCTCTTCTCCGTCCACGAGACGCCACATCCGGATCGTCACCTCTTTTCCAGCGTTTCTGCCGTTTCCACGGAAACGCGCCTCGTTTTCAAAACGTTACAGCTTCTCTCAAACAAAACTGCAACCTTCATGATGAGGCGGTTCAAACTGTGGAGCTCCGCTCTCAGTGGAGATTCAGCAGCAGACGAGTAACCACACACACTCACACACACACACACACACACTCACACACACACACACACACACACACACACACACACACACACACACACACACACACACACACACACACACACACACACACACACATGTTTGAACTTCTACAGTTGTGAGGACATCTGTTGACATGATGCATTCCCCCGCCCTTTACCCTAACCCATACCCTACCCACACAGACACACACTTATCATCCCAACAAGGATCAAACTGTGTGCTCAGATGCTCTGTGTGGTGTGTGTGTGTGTGTGTGTGTGTGTGTGTGTGTGTGTGTGTGTGTGTGTGTGTGTGTGTTGGGGGGTAGAGCTCTCCTATCTCTGAACAGTAATTGTCTGGTAATTATTATTCATCATGGAGTCTTTGAAGGCAGAAACTCTCCAATGATAGTAACATCATTATCTGTAGCGGAGAGAGGGAAAGATACAGAGGAGGAGGAGGAGGAGGAGGAAGAGGGGGAGGAGGGGGAGGAGGAAGAGGAGGAGGAGGAGGAGAGAGGAGGTGGGGAAGAAGGGGGAGGAATCCCTTTCAATAACTTGAAAGTCCAACAAAGGTTTTAACAGACAGATATGTGGAGGAATAAAGGAGTGAGTGAGGAGAGGGGAGGGGGGGTGGAGGATGAGGAGACGATAGAGAGCAAAGAGCAGATTAACGACCAGGACAGAGAAGACGAGCTGAAAATGAGCAAGTTAGAGAGACGACGGGAGGATGAACAAGAGGTGAAAGAAAAACCAGGAGCTGCAGAGACGACAGACGGTTCAATTTCTCTAAATCACATAAAAACAGTCCAAAACATCCAGGAAGATGCTCTATAATCTGATGTTAGAGGAGGAAGATGCTCTATAATCTGGTGTCAGAGGAGGAAGATGCTCTATAATCTGGTGTCAGAGGAGGAAGATGCTCTATAATCTAGTGTCAGAGGAGGAAGATGCTCTATAATCTGGTGTCAGAGGAGGAAGATGCTCTATAATCTGGTGTTAGAGGAGGAAGATGCTCTATAATCTGGTGTTAGAGGAGGAAGATGCTCTATAATCTAGTGTCAGAGGAGGAAGATGCTCTATAATCTGGTGTTAGAGGAGGAAGATGCTCTATAATCTGGTGTTAGAGGAGGAAGATGCTCTATAATCTGATGTCAGAGGAGGAAGATGCTCTATAATCTGATGTCAGAGGAGGAAGATGCTCTGTATTCTGCTGTCGGATTTTCCTCACGGGAGCCTTTCTGCTCGCACGCCATCATTCCAGGACCAAGAGTCGAGTCAGACGGGGAGGAGGGGTCAAAGGTCACCTGGCTCTGCTCCTATTGGCAGACGTCAGTACCTGAGATAAGAAGACTGACGGTGTGAATCCCGATAAAGAGAGGTGGACTGTGATTGGCTCCTGGGAGATGGAGCACCGTCCGGAGGAACAGCGGCGTCTCTGGCGCCGCCCGCTACTTTCATCAACCTGGACCAGCTGCACGTGCACCAGGAAGACACGTCTGTGCACGTTTCCAAATCCAGCTAGCTGCTGGTGTTTCAAGGTTTGGATGTCAGTGAGTAGACTAACCATCCTGCTGGGGATCTCTCGCCTTTATTTCTAAATTCTGAATGTTTTAAGAGACGAGGCAAAAGTGATGACCTCCGAGAGCCCGCTCATGACCTCTGACCTCAAGGTTTGGCTGCACTGACGAGTGCCAAAGACTGAGTCAAGACCAAGACTAGACAAACCCAAAACCCACACAAGATCAAGGCTGGAAGAGGTCCAGACTAATCAAGACCAGGACCAGGACAAGACCAACACTTTAGAGGTCCAGACCAATCAAGACCAGGTCCTTGAAAAGAGCAGTCTTGGTCTTGAGACTGGTCTCAGGTCTTGTACAGACAGAGCAAAGGGAAGGGTTCCTGACAGATGGGGGGCAGTCGGTCCAGGTCTTTGTTTGCAGGTGGAGCGTTGCCGTGGTAACGGGGTAAAACACGCCGCATGGCGGCCGGTCAGAGACTAAACTCCCAACCAATCTGAGCTGGCTCCATCCCAACAAACTAACAAAGCATTTCTTTCAAATGATGTTTGACAGGATTCCATTCGTCTTTCATTTAAACATCCTCATCACAAAACTCACAGAATGCATCATTCCATGAGCTCCAACGAACAGCTAAGAGACTCACACGTTCAACGTTAAACTCTCCATCAGGATTTCACTCACACCAACACCACGAGCCTCGATGATCATCCCCACCTCGGTGAAACGTGAACCCTGTGGAGTTGGTTCCTGAGCCGCCGGCCATCACGTCCAATCAGAGCTCGCAAATATGACCAGAGAAGAAGAGCGGCGGCGCTCAGCGTCCCACCTGGAAAACTGTGGCAGCGGGGGAATCCTCCAAAAGGCCGATCGGCAATCAATACTTTACAGTCCAGTCACATCACCACCGACCCCGAGGTCACAACAGGACGAGGAGGAGGGAGGAGTACCTGAGGAGGAGGAGGAGGAGGAAGAGGAGGAGAAATGTCAGCCTGTTGCATCATTAATTCATTGGCATTAATAAAGACGGATTCCTTCTGTCTCCCATCCCCTCCCCCTCCTTTACTCAGCGACGGTCTGAATTTGCTTCTGAACGAGTCTCACAGTCAGATTTATTGATCACCAGTACTTCCTGGTGGACTGACGATCCGTCCAATCCCCTGAGACCAGGAAGTGGAGGATCCAAGCAGAGAGTCGGGCTTGTTTTGGTTCTTTAGCCTGATTCCATCTCCAGTGGGCCGGACCGGCGACACACGGCCGCTCCGAAATTTCTAAACCAGCTGTTGCATTGTGGGTATTTTTGCTTCTCCATGGCGTTGAGGCTAATGCTAGTTAGCTAGCTGTCATGGCAGCTCAGTCTCAGTGCGGTGTCTGCTGCTCTGAAGAACTTGATTTTAAATTTGCTGGCACAGAAGACACATGGATGCATTTCTCCACGCTGTTTTTATCGGCCGGTGTTTATCGGTTCGCTTCTCTTCAGGAAGCACGGCAGTTCTGGCTCAAGCTCAACGGAGGTTTGGGAGAAAACAAAAGATCAGAGGAAGATCTGTGTTTTCCGGCACGACTTCCCTCAGTGAGAAAACCTGCGCTCATCACTCGTCCACCTACACACACAAACCCGCAGCCGCCCGTTCCTCCCGAGGCATGCTGGGAAAAGCCAGACACTGCCGAGTGAAATTTGAAGGGAAGCAGGTAGAAGATATAAATTAGGAGAGTTGAGAGCAGCAGGCCTGGAGGCATGGCAGCATCAGGCGGCTGCTCGGCGCCAGCGAGCCGCCCGAGGCCCCGGTGTCGGGGCGGCGTGGGCGGCGTGGAGGTGACGGCGCCGCATCGGTAAACACACACAGCACAATAAGTCCCGTTTCTGCACGTGAGAGCGTGGCTGAAGTGGCTCTGGACGGAGGTGCTGCTGCTTCCTGCACTTCCTGCAGCAGCAATCAAACAACAGAGTCCTCCAGTGAAACCATGAACGCTGATTCCTGTCTCACAGGACGGCAGTGAAGCGGCGTGGAAACGTGGCCGAAAGGGAGCAAACTGGAGAAGTTAGAAAACAGCAGTGAAGGTGTCGACATTTACAAGGTTTTCTACGTGTGTTGTCTGAGATTAGTGATCTTTTCCTATGGCAGTTGCTCTATATGACCACTAGAGGGCTCTGTCGCCGTTGAAATACAGTAATCCCATTAAATTAGAGCCGTTCCAGGAGTTCTCAGACTAAAACCTTGATCCTATCATCAGCCTTTGTTCAGTTCCATCTGTGAAGCTGCTCATATGTTCACTACGGGTTCTGTCACATTTCATCGGTTTGTTGTCTGTAAAATCCCTCATGCTAGCCTGTGACCCGCTAGCGGTAGCTAGCTAGCTAGCAGCAGCCCCACTGCCGGCAAGCTGAAGCTGCTGCATGGAGGAAACACGATGTTCTGCATGCTGCAGGAACGCTGGAGGAACGAACGCTGGAGGAACGAACGCTGGAGGAACGCCGCCTTTAGAAGTGCTGGACGGAACATTTGTCCTGCAGGCAGACACAATCAGGCTGTTTTCAGCGGCTGTGAGCAGCGTTGTCGTGGAAACAGGCTCAAAACACAACTTTTAAAACGCCACATGAAAACAACATAAAGTCAGAAATCTAATCTGATCCCGGGAGTCCAGAACCCCAGACCCAGCCTGGGTTTTGATCCAGACGCTGAGCAGGACTTCAGTGTGTCTCACTTCAACACAGCAGGGCTGCTTCATGATAAGCTGGAGGGCCTGGAGCATCCAGAGCACACGGAGAGTCCTGCAGGGGGGGTGCGGTACCAGGAGGTCTCAGAGTTCTCCAGGCGCTGAGGGAACGCTGGGCCTTCCTTCAGTCGCTGCAGTTCCACTCAGACAGGTTTGAGTTATGCTAAGAAAAACTCATTTCTCCTGCATAAAACCAAATACAAGTTCAATTTACTGCTTTGCACTTTCTGCATTCGAGGAAAATGAATGAATCACGACAGCGAAGCCGCAGTCCCAGAAAGACGCTTCCACCACGCCGCCAACGTGCCTTTTCAGAAAAAGTTTGCAAGCGAAGATTTATTGCAGCAGAAGAAGCGGAGTTTATGTGAGGTGAAGAATCAACGGTGTGCGATCTTTTCTTCCTGAGGACGGAGGATTAGGAGGAAGATTAACAGCCTGGAGTCAGACGGAGAGAAAGAACAGACACTGGGACGAAAACCCTGGAGATGAGAAGAGCTGGATTCTCTCCCTCCACCGGTCAGCTGACTGACAGCCTGATCAACATTAGCTCGGATTAGCGTTAGCACGGTCCGCCGCTGTACAAGAAGGGATTAGCTACATTGCTGCGAGCTGAAAGACAAAAGATCAGCTTCAGGAGGAGAGACGAGCAAACAACAGACACATATGTATCTCGAGCTGAATGGCTAGCAATGGAAAAACAAAGCTAACGCTATCAAACCAAGCTAACGCTATCAAACCACGCTAATGCTATCAAACCACGCTAATGCTATCAAACCAAGCTAACACTATCAAACCAAGCTAACACTGCAAACAGCAGATACATAGGTATATCAAGCTGAATGGCTAGCACTGCAAAAACTAAGCTACTGCTATCAAACCAAGCTAACGCTAAACAACTAAGCTACCTCTATTAAACCAAGCTAATGCTATCAAGGCCAGCTACAGCTATCAAAGCAAGCTAATGCTATCAAACAAAGCTATCAACATTAAACCAAACTACCTCTATCAAGCCAAGCTAACGCTGCTAAGAGCCAGACCGATCCTGAGATGACTTGAGTTTATTAGCATGCTAACGGATAACATCAATGTCCACGCCTGGTACGACTTTATAAACAGCCGAAAACAGAGCAAACACAAATGAAAACATGCTTTGAGGCAGACGTTAGCTCAGAGGCCAGAAAGTCCCCAGTTTCCTTTTCAGTGAACCGGAACCCGTCAAATGGAGCCAAAATAATCTTTAAGTTTAAAGTTTTTCTTGGTTGGCGTTCAGAGTATGTTTGATGAAAATGTGGATATTTTCCAAAAAAAACAAACAATAACCACTAAAAATGAGTCCAATCTCAACAAAAAGCAGACCCGGCTCTGGAGGAAATCAGCTAGCCTTGTGAACCAGACCCGCCCACTCCTCATCCACATTGGATTTGGACTTGGGCTCAGTCTGGACAGGAGCCCATAGAAACTTCTTGCAGGGGGTGTCGGTTACTCCTTTGACTGACAGCGTACTTCAGCCAATCAGCGCTTCAAAACAAATACGTCATCAAAATGCGTTCGCTTCTCTCAGGGTTAGCATTAGCTCATTAGCTCTAGCTTCTCTACACGCAAAGACACGCGAAAACGTCTTTTCCTGTTAGAAACTCACCAGGCGCACTCTTGTTCTTTCTTGATTGTTGTAATTCTTGGTATTTTGGGCTGTAACTTTACTTATTGCAGCTTTCAGACGATGGTTAAAGTCAGTAATCTCCGCTACGTGCAGTGATGGTGTCAGTTCCGGTTTAGCCACCGGAATTCGCCAAAAAAAATTTGAAAACAAAATGCGGTAACGCTGATTGGCTCGGCCATTTTACGTTTCACCGAGTGAAATCCCCTTCTATGGACTCCTACCCAGACTGAGCACAACTCCAAAATCCAAACGCGGATGAGGAGTGGGCAGGGCTGGTTTACGAGGCAAGAAATAAGCGGGGGGGGGGGGCATGGATTATTTTAGAGGGGCCCAGTAAGAACTCCTTTTCCTTAATTCTTCAACGCCTTTATTTAACCTTTCAAAACACATAAGGAATTTGGTCTTTAATACTAAATAAAACAAAATAAATAATCACTGATGGCAGTGACTTGTAAATATACTCAGCTTAACTCAGTTCATACATTTCAGAATTTTTAGGAATAATAAATCTCCAGCATTGGATTCTAAAGATCGTGCTGCAAAAACCAAATCAAACAACAACAAAAAAATCCTAAATGCAGAATCTTGAAGCTGACAGTCCGCAAATTTCTGAAGAGAAAAGAAAATGTTTCTTCAAATATATTCACTCTCTTTTTTGCACTAAACCTTAAATGTAAAGGGAAAAAAACCATGGACAATTCACATAACAAAACACTGAAATCAAGTGTGTGTTTTTGTATCTGTGGTGAAAGTGCATCAAATCCTGGACACGAGTGAATACGAGTGCTGCTGCTGCCACGCAGCGGCGGACACTCCGACACAGCAGGGGGCGGTGCAGCCGGGGTCAGAGGACAGAGGAGGAGAGAGGAAAGGCGGAACTGACGCGCTGCTCGCTGCAGCGTCAGGCTGCACTTGCCTCGTTGACGGTGGAGTTAACGTAGGATCAGCAGCAGCAGCCTTACTGCTTGAACTGGGCGTGCCGTTTTTTTGTTTTTTTTTCTACTTTCAGGCATTTCCGGTAATAATAGCACGGAAAATGATGCCTTTGGCAGTGTTTGATCCTCATTGTCTCCAGAAGATTACGTGAAAAGCATAATTATTATAAACAGCCACTGGAGTGGTTGCAACATTGTTTTAAAAAGTAGTCTGTCCTGGGGGGCCCTGACTGCTGGAAGGCGGGCCCGGCGCACCCGGCCCGCCCTCTAGAGCTGGGTCTGACAAAAAGCCAACTTTAATGAAACCTGCTGCTGCAAATTACAGGGAAAAAAAATCCAACAAAGAAAATTCAAAGTTCAGAAATCTGTTTTATATCAAGTATTTCCCATTTTCTTGGTGGTGTGGCCATATTCAAGCACTTTGTGGGCTGGTGTTGGCCCACGGGCCTTATGTTTGACACCTCGGTTTTGTGCCAGCAAAGCATAAAAAAGAAAAAGTTTGTTCACTGAATAGAAACTCTGCTTGTTTGTTGACGCAGCAGCTGCAGCTTGTAATTGGTTTTAGTTCTTAACAATAAAAGTAACTAACAATACATGCGAGTGTGGAAGACGTCTGCTCTTATTGTTCTTTCACGGCCTGAAACAAGCTAATGGATGTTTCAGGAGCCGAAACTGCAAATGGCAGTTCTTCTCACTAACGGACAAAAAGCTCCATAAGTAGAGGAGAAGAAGCACAGAAGTTTGAACCAATCTCCTGTTTCCGCATCGCTGCAGTCCGGCTACATAAAAACAGCCCAAACGTTCCTGTTCGGCCAGCAGAGCCTTCAGTGAAGAGCCAATCAGCCGACACGCTGCCGGCTCCGCCTGCTCGCTCTCTTCACGATCACCAGCATCTCTGCTAGAATCTACTGCAGCTGCACGAGACCTGAGGTCCCACAATGCCTTGAGACGCCGAAGGAGGAGCCAGAGAACCTTGATTAGGAAGAGACGGTCTGCAGACGGACACTTTCACAGGCCGAGAGACGTGAAGCGGCAACGAGACCAGCAGAGGGCGTCCGAACAGCAGCTATAAAGACAACAGTTTGCTGAGCATGTGGAGCGGCTATGATCAGGGACGCACCGATACCGATACCAGGATGCGCTATCTGATAAAGTCAGCTTCGAGTGTGGACGTGATCTGTGGCAACACGCCGTTTGTGTTTGGCGCTCCATGGAATTTATTTGGCAGTTGAATCATCACTCAGTATCACAAGCAGCTTCATGCTATCGGTGCATCTCCAGTTGAAATACTTTCATGCTGGATGAAGATGTGGATTTTCCACCGACATGTCTTTACATCTTCATTTTAAATAGATTCTGCGGTGAGAGGGGCTTAACATCGATCCATCATGGGAATGTCATACATTCATCCTGTAAGCTGGATTAATCCGAGCACTGATCATGTAACGCGCCGTCTGACGGCGTTCGCGCTCGGCGCTGTGGGCGGCTTCAGCCTCGGGGACGAGGGAAGAGATTATTCTGACTGACGCCGTCACTGATCTGTGTCAGCAGAGGCGCTCTTCAAGAAAAGAACAATGGAAAAGCAGAGGAGAAAAGTCTGTCAAATGGAACCGAGGAACCAGACTGGACTGAAGGAGGACCGAGCGACAAGACGACCGAGGGAGAACAGCAGTCTTCAGAAACCAGCTGAGAATGTGTCCAACATTAAAGATGAAGAGAACAAAACCCTCATCAATGCAAACACGGTACCTTCTACTCTGCATGAAATGAATCTGCTGCCACAGTAATCCATAACCACAGTAATCTGTCAATAAATCAGTCTGTCACCTCACTACAATAATCTGGAACTAAACTCCAACTAGACTCCTTAGTAACTAAACTGGTGTAACTAAATTCATCTGGAACTAAAGGGAGATGGAGTATAACTGTGAAAGACCGTCTCTTGAGTGTTCTCAATAAAGTTAAATTAAATTTAAACTAATCCGGAAATAAATTAAAATGTAACTAATCTTTGTAACTAAACATAATTAAGTGACACACACACAAAAAAAAAAAAAAAAAAAAAAAAAAGGGCGGGGGGTAGTGGCTCCTCTTCTGCAACTAGATGGCAACTCCCTTGACCAATCGCACTTGAAGCAATTGAAGCATTTACTAATGGTTTCTTTCTTTCTTATGTCTGTATTCTTGCTTGTGTTGGACGTCGCTTTGGACAAAAGCGTCTGCTAAATGAAATTGTAGAATTGTAGAAGTGGGAAACATCTGCAACAGTCGACCGCAGTCGGCAACAGATCGGTGGCAATCTGCCGCAGTCAGCTGCAGGCGGTTGGAGTTAGGGGTGCAACGGTTTACGGTTTAAAACCGAACCGTACGGTTCGTCCTGCACGGCTCAATTCGCCTCTATGAAGCGCGCTTTTTCGGTCCTACAATGAATTCATTTCTACCAGCCGCGGGACGCATTCCTCCAGCCCAGCGCCTGCACTCCGGCTCTGCAGACAGCCCTCCTCCCCTCCTCACCCAACTCTGTACAAACCCCGCCCCGCTGGTTAATATGCAATCACTCAAGCAGCGACTGTGCAATGGGAGGCGAGCACATGGCCGAGTGGGCGGAGTCTCTCACTGAGGAGCGAAGCTGGGCTCAGTGTCACACACCGAGACAGGAAGGAGAAAAACTAAAGAAAAGTTACGGCGAGCGGAGGGGCGAAGAGACCGGAGTCTGAAGAAGCACCGGCTTCCTTCAAATCTGCGGAATGGGGACATTTAGTTTTTTCTGTGGATTATAACGACGAGGGTTTACTGTCGCCACGGCCCCGACCAGCTCGACCCCGACTCCCGATCAACTCGGTCCCAGGTAACTGAAAAAAACTACCGGTAAATCTGTCTGGCGCGCCGCCGCTGTGGAACCGGGACAAATCACACACAAGCCTGTCACATACCTGTCAATCAAAAAAGGGAAGGGGCGGGGCTAAAATAGCGCAACAACCAACGAAAACCAGCATTGCTGTCACGTGAGTCTGCTGGAGGGTGAGCAGACGCCCCATTCACGCTGCTGTGCTGCAGAAGTGACCATAAATCCATCAGTTTTCAACTTCTGATGGAGTTTATTATAAAGATCATACATGGAGGACACACAGACAGAATGAATTCTTTGAATGAATTCTTCAGAGATTTTTATTGAGAGAATTGGTTTAAGGATGTACTTGATTGCTGTTGATATTAAGGTTGTATGATTCTGATCAGCATTATTGTGATATTGTACTGTTATATCTATTATTATCACATGTTGTTATCACAATGAGTATATTTATATTTTTATTATATTTAAATTTTGTATTTGCTATTATGACTATTATTGCCATTGTTATCATCACAGTATTGCTGTTTCCACATTAACTATTATATTGTATTTTATTTTGATAACCTAACCCTGATAACATGTATCAGCCAAATGATAGTTAAGACTAAGAGGCATTGTCATCATTTAGTTTTCTTAAAAGCAAAATCAAAGGAATCTTTTGGAAAGTCAAACTTCTTGTTTTTTTAATGCAAAGCACGAACCGAAACCGAACCGAAACCGTAATCCCGAAACCGAGGTACAAACCGAACCGTGGGCTAACTGAACCGTTGCAGCCCTGGTAGGAGTCGCTGCAGTCGGTCGTCAGCGCTGACTGATGGTGGAACTCTCCATCGTGTCGCCGTTTGATTGCCAAGGTCGTGTTATCTGTCGCCCACATGAAGGAGAAACTCAATCTCAGTTTCAGCCACAAAATGGTTCCCCGGGCGACGCCCCGTCACCGTGGAAACAACACATAAAGTGGCGCCCGCGCCGCTGCATTCAATCCAACAAACTGCCATCCGTCAATGTCAGTCAGTGTCCCTGTGTGTGTGTGTGTGTGTGTGTGTTTGTGTGTGTGTGTGTGTGTGTGTGTGTGTGCGCCTTAGTGTGAGTTTGAGTGTGTGTGTGCCACCAGATGTGTTTTCATCCTTTACTAGCTTTAAAGTGAGCTGACCGGGTTAAATGTGACGATGTGTGTCAGCAGCAGACCTGATCTAATAACCTGAACTCGTCACATCAGAACCATCGCCGAGGTTTCCTGAGGCGGAGGGGAACAGTCCATGACACAAACCGTCCTGAGAACGAGCAAAGTGAGGACAGACAAGTCAGCTTGTTGCATTTTGGGGGACCGTGAACACGACGACGGCGCTCAGAGCAGGTGAAAATGCAACTTTCATAAACTGCTCAAAACGCTTGTTACGACCAGCTCGTTTGGGAGACGGGTGAAGGCAGTAACATAAAGACCACAGATTGAATGTGGAAATTAAAGTTATTTATTTAACAAAAGTAAGACCAAACGGTAACAAAAAGAGACTCTAACCTAGAGTTGTAAAACCAAAACACAAATCCAAAAGGTAACTAAAAACAGATAATATAGAAAAACTCAAAGGATTCCTGAAGCCAAACACAAACCAAAAGGATAATTCAAAACACAGAACCAAAACTACAAATAGTCAAACCAAAACGAATGCCTCACTACCAAACACAATACTAATTCAGAGTTCAAGAGGCACGAGAGCATGGCGAGCTACAGCCAGCTCCAGTCTGTGTCCTGCTGGCCGCTTTTATCCCCTCAGCTGCTCCGCAGGGTTGGTTGACGAGGTGCTCTCGGGCCAGGCTCCCCAGGTGCAGGCAATGGAGATGATTCCTGCAGCAGCAGCAGCCTGGGATCACGCACTCTGACACAGACACACACTCACATGGGGGGGGGGGAGAACCGAGAATACGGCGACAGCCGTAACACCCCTCCCCTTAAGCTGCAAGCCAGAGCATGGCTTGCAACAATAAAAAAAAAAAAAACAGTTTCAAAAACACAAATCAGTCCCAAACTCTGGACAGCGCATCAGCGACCACATTCTCTGACCCCTTTTTATGTCGGATTTCCAGGTTGTAGTCTTGCATGACCAGTGCCCACCGCATGAGTCTCTGATTATGGTTATACATGCGTTTGAGAAAAACTAGTGGGTTGTGGTCAGTGAAGGCCACCACCAGCTGAGGACTAGAACCGATGTAAACTTCGAAGTGCTGGAGCGCCCACAACAAAGCAAGAGTTTCCTTTTCTATGGTAGAGTAGTTCACCTGGTGTTTATCAAACTTCCTTGAGAAGTAGCAGACTGGATGGTCAACTCCATCACCATCTTCCTGCAGGAGAACAGCTCCGGCACCAACCGCCGAGGCATCCACCTCCAGTTTAAAGGGTCGCAAGAAGTCGGGCGCAGTGAGGACGGGCGCATGGCTGAGGAGGGACTTAGCACTGTCAAAAGCATGCTGACAAGAAGGGGACCAAACAAAGTCAACTTTTGGACTAAGCAGCGCAGTTAGAGGCTGAACGACGGAGGAGAAATTACGGCAGAAGCCCCTGTAATATCCTGCCATTCCCAGGAAACGGCGTAGAGCTTTCCGGGTGCTCGGAACTGGGAATTCTGTTATAGCGGATATCTTAGCTGCGAGAGGTTTGACTTGGCCTTGGCCCACTTGCTTCCCCAGGTATGTAACGGTTGCTTTGCCAAACTCGCACTTCGCAAGATTTAAGGTCAACGTGGCACGTGCCAGCCGAGTAAATACCTGTTCAAGGATGTGGAGGTGCTCCTCCCACGTCTCTGTATACACAATTAAGTCGTCCAAGTAGGCATTCCAATTGGGTAGCCCGGACAAAACAGTGTTGACCAAACGCTGAAAAGTGGCCGGGGCATTACACATTCCGAATGCCATTACGGTATACTGCAGAAAACAGTCGGGCGTTACAAAGGCGGAAATTTCGGATGCACGTTCGGTTAATGGGACCTGCCAGTATCCCTTTAACAAGTCTAATTTGCTGACGAATTTCGCAGTCCCAATAGTGTCAACACAATCTTCCATACGAGGAAGGGGATACGAGTCGAGACTAGTGACAGAGTTCACACGGCGATAGTCGGTAATAAAACGTGGTGAACCATCTGGTTTCGTCTCCAACAAACACGGGGAACTCCACGAACTGGAACTGGGAATGGCTAGGCCATTGGCTAGAAGGTAATTGGTCTCGTTCTTCATCACAGAGCGTTTGGCTGGATTTACCCGATACGGCGGCTGTCGGATGGGCTTGGCATCTCCAACGTCAATATCGTGCTGTAGAACGGTGGTACGGGTTGGAACATCATTAAGAAGACACTTAAACTGACCTAACAACTCAGTTATGTCACTCTGTTGCGCGCAGGTTAAGTGACCTAACTGGGCTGGCAGTGCTTTTAGCATCTCAGAGTTCGGTAGGCGAGCAGTCTGCTGATGGAAGTGATGTGGTGTTAAACCGTCGACGGTAGCAGAGGGCTCAGTAACTACCAGTGCATTCACAGCTATGGGATTAGACTTTGACGAAGTCACCAGTGGCACAGCAGTAGGGTTCGGCTCGCGGGTAAAATACGGCTTAAGCATGTTTATGTGACAGACGCGCGTTTTACGTCTTCTCTCAGGTGTTGCAATAACATAATCAGTGTCACTGAGACAGCTACGGACCTCATAAGGACCGGCGAACTTAGCAGAGAGAGAAGTGCCCGGAATAGGTAATAAAGCTTGGACTTTGTCACCTACGTGGAAACGTCGAGGGACAGCGGAACGGTCATAACGACGCTTCATCGCCTTTTGGGAGGCCTGAAGACACTTCTTAGCGAAGGAATTTGCACAATGCAACCGTTCTCGGAATTTGCTCACAAAAGTGAGCACGTTTTCCTCTCTGGAGACTTCAGAGGAAAGGAGTTTTTCTTTCAAGGACTTAAGCGGACTACGCGGGATATGGCCGAAAACGAGCTCTGCTGGACTGAATCCTAAGGACTCCTGGACAGCATCGCGAGCAGCAAATAGAACAAACGGAACTCCCTCGTCCCAACTCTTTCCTGACTCTAAGCAGTATTTGCTGAGCATAGACTTTAGCGTCTGATGCCAGCGTTCTAAAGCTCCTTGGGACTCAGGATGATATGGACTAGAGACTGAATGTTTAACTTCTAATGTTTTGAGGACTTGTTTGAAAAGCCGTGACTGAAAATTTGTGCCTTGGTCGGTTTGGACCACTCGGGGAAGGCCAAACGTTGAGAAGAACTTAGTCAAGGCTTTGACCACGGAGCTTGAGGTGATTTTACGCAGCGGGACAGCCTCAGGATAACGGGTGGCGGTGCACATAATGGTAAGCAAGTACTGGTTTCCTGACCTAGTGCGGGGCAGTGGACCCACACAGTCTATTATCACACGCTCGAAGGGTTCACCTATGGCAGGGATGGGATGGAGTGGAGCAGGAGGAATTTTCTGGTTCGGTTTGCCCGCTAACTGGCACACATGACAGCAGCGACAAAACTTGGCTACATCAGATTTTAATCCAGGCCAAAAGAAATGTCTGAGGATGAAATTATACATTTTGTTAACTCCCAAATGACCTGACCATTTACTCTCATGTGCAATAGACAGCACCTGCTGCCGATACACAGAGGGAACAACAATCTGATAAACGCTATGTTTAGGACCAGACACAGGAGTCCACCTCCTCACCAGTATCTCTTTATTCAGGAGATAAGCTACTGCTCCAGGACCTGCTTTGTCAGCGCTCACCACACTCTCGAAGCAACGTTTCAAAGTAGGATCAGCCCTCTGCGCGGTGGCGAGACATTCACTGTTCACTGGCAGTGTCGGGCTGTCCGACAGGGATGAACCAAGGATGAGTAGACTCGGCGCCCCCAGGAGATGAAGATGGACGAGCATTCTCTGACACAGTGTCCACATCCCCCTCACCCGAGAAAGCAGACATGAGCACAGTATCCGACAGAGAGAATTCGTCCCTTTTGCGAGCTTGTGCTCGTGTTACCACACATGATGGGAACAGCTTTGAGTCAGCCTCAGGTTTATCCGTCTCGGCATACTTTGGAGAGTCCAACACTTCCAGCACAGGAATTACCTTACCACCAGCTATGTCGTTACCCATTAACAAAACAACACCCTCTATGGGCAGAGCAGGGCAAACAGCCACTGGGAAAATCCCACTCATTAACTTACTATTGATGTACACCTTATGTACAGGCCTCGGGGTGTAACCCATTTCAATACCCCTCAAAGGAACGCTGTAACCACAATAGGACTCTTCGGAAAATGGCAATGCACTTGCCAGGATGACAGACTGAGAGCAACCAGTGTCTCTCAAAATGCGTATGGGATACTGATCAGCGGACTCACCTGTCAGCGACACAAACCCGTCAAAGAGAAACGGTTCAAAACATGGATCTGGATACACAGGAGATACTGGATTGGAATCAGAACAAGTTTCAGTTTTAATGAAACCAAGGCCTTTAGGAGGCGACCCAGAACCACTTTGTTTTCTTTTTAAGGCGGGGCAGTTTGCGATGAGGTGTCCAGAACGGTGACAGTAAAAACAGTCTCTCTCATCCCTTTTATTAACGACCCTAGTCGATACACTGGGTACTGCTGGAGTACCGGATTTTTCTGAGCCAGGCTGAAACACAGACTTGTGTGTAAGCACATACTCATCGGCTAGCACGGAAGCAGAGGACAGAGTTGAGACTTTCTGTTCATTTAGGTACACCACGATGCGCTCAGGAAGACATGCTTTGAATTCCTCCAGCAAAATTAACTCACGCACTGAATCAAAGTTATCCACTTTACAAGCATTGCACCATTTATCGAAGAGGATTCCCTTTTCCCGTGCGAACTCGACGTAGGTCTGAGCTGGGGCTTTTCTGTGCTTTCTGAATTTTTGCCTATATGCTTCAGGTACCAGTTCGTAAACGCGTAAAATGGACATCTTTACACTCTCATAATTTAGGCTCTCCTCTAGAGGAAGAGCTGCAACAGCTTCTTGGGCTTTCCCATGAATTTTACACTGCAGCAGAAGTGGCCACACATCTTTTGGCCAACGTAGGGCACAAGCAATTCGTTCAAATGCAGAAAAATAACTGTCAACTTCCGTCTCTCTGAATGATGGCACAAGTGGTATGTTCTTACCAAGATCAAACGAGTCATGGGTAGAGCTGGTGGAAAGGTGGGATCCTGTCTGCATGTGCAGACGCGCTCGGTGCAGGAGTTGCTCTGGGCTGAGCTTCTAGCTCCAGCCGACGCAGGCGGACCTCTTTGTCAGCCTCGATCTCCATCCTCCTGATCTCCAGTGTTAACTGGGCCTGCCGACTCTCAGCCCGCTCCTGGGCTTCCATCTGGAGTCGTGCCAGTCTGACCTTCACTCTGGCT
Organism: Salarias fasciatus; assembly: GCF_902148845.1. Taxonomy (NCBI): domain Eukaryota; kingdom Metazoa; phylum Chordata; class Actinopteri; order Blenniiformes; family Blenniidae; genus Salarias; species Salarias fasciatus. The sequence goes on from NC_043758.1 coordinate 858,323, forward strand.
TCATCCAGAGAGCTTGCACTCGGTGGGGAGCGAGGATCAAAGTGAGGCACGGTGAATGGAGTCTTGGGCTCCTCAGCCACCTCACTGATCCCCCCAGGTGCAGCATGATCAGCGGCATGTCTTGCAGCTGCAGGTCTGTGGCTGTCAGCCACCCCAGTCTCAGGTGCCCACACAGGAGAATCAGGGAGCACCGGCAAAACAATCAACCCCAATTCCACCAATTTACCAACGACGAGAGTCTTTAAATCTCTCTTCAAAACACTTCTATCAAAAGAGACACTTAAGTGGACAGCTATTTCTTTTAGATTATCCTTTGTGCATTTATTAATTAAATCAAATGAGGGAGCCGCCAAGAAACTCTTTAAATTAAACGATGCCATTTTACAAACAAAGAGTCTTATTTTTAATAAACAAATAACTTAATAGTGTCCGGGTCTCCTTTAACGGAAATGGTATCCCGGACGAGCCCCCACTTATGTTACGACCAGCTCGTTTGGGAGACGGGTGAAGGCAGTAACATAAAGACCACAGATTGAATGTGGAAATTAAAGTTATTTATTTAACAAAAGTAAGACCAAACGGTAACAAAAAGAGACTCTAACCTAGAGTTGTAAAACCAAAACACAAATCCAAAAGGTAACTAAAAACAGATAATATAGAAAAACTCAAAGGATTCCTGAAGCCAAACACAAACCAAAAGGATAATTCAAAACACAGAACCAAAACTACAAATAGTCAAACCAAAACGAATGCCTCACTACCAAACACAATACTAATTCAGAGTTCAAGAGGCACGAGAGCATGGCGAGCTACAGCCAGCTCCAGTCTGTGTCCTGCTGGCCGCTTTTATCCCCTCAGCTGCTCCGCAGGGTTGGTTGACGAGGTGCTCTCGGGCCAGGCTCCCCAGGTGCAGGCAATGGAGATGATTCCTGCAGCAGCAGCAGCCTGGGATCACGCACTCTGACACAGACACACACTCACATGGGGGGGGGGGGAGAACCGAGAATACGGCGACAGCCGTAACACGCTTCTCTGTGGAAATGAGGAAAATCAGCACACACACACACGTCTCTGTGGAATCACCACTCTGCAGCAACGCTGCAGCTGCGCATGTTCGCCACAGCTGGAGTCACTCCTTCTTCTTCAGCGTGTGTGTGGTTTCATTACAATAGCAAACAGCACCAACTAGTGGCCCGACATGCTAGCTCCATTGTTTTCCAGGGTTTCTGCTGTTCCTGAGCCGCAGCACAAACATCATGTAAATGTGACTAAAGCTTCTTTCATCTCATTTTTCCTGAACTGACTCGGCTCCAGACAGAAACATGACAGCTGTGACTGATCTCGGCATTAACGCCGGCTCACTGAGGCTGTTAACGTACATCTTTCGGTTGTTCGCGGGTTGATTCTGTTATTAAACCCTCCAACAGGCTGGCAATTAGACTGGGTGAATATAATCAACCATCAAATGAAGAAAAAACAGACCATCTGGATCAAAAGCAGTCTTTCAGGAAGGAAAGTTGAACTAAAACAGGTTTAAAGTCTGGATGAGAATCTCCCCACCCCCTCCCCCTCCCCACCCCCTCCCCCTCCACCAGTTCTCACAGATAAGTGTGGAGCTATCTTAAGCTCGGCTCTTTTTCCTAGAAAGTAATTTGGCTGTGGGTCGCTAAGTCACCTCCAGCCGCCTCTATCACCAGGAGGCCATCTATCCCCCTCCTCCACTGCCTGGTACACACACACACACAGACACACACACACACACACACACACACACACACACACACAATGAAGGGGAGCGATGCAACAAGTGTCGTGCTGAAATGTGTTACCCACACACACACAGAAACAAAAAGGAAACATGAAGGAGCTGTCCAAGAGGTGTGGTGCTGAAGTGAATTAAACACACACACACACACACACACACACACACACACACACACACACACACACACAATGAGACAGATACACATCAACAAAATGAAGCGGAGCTGTCCAACAGGTGCGGTGCTGAAAAGAGTTGCAGATATGTATGTACAGAGACAAAGCACCCCCCCCCCCCCCCCCCCCCCACACACACACACACACACACACACACACACACACAGAGGGGGAGCGGTCTAAAAGGTGTGGTGCTAATGGAGTCACAGACAGATGAGAATGGTGGAAACTATGACAGACCTCGAGGCATTAAACTGTGAAAGTCAATCAGTAGGCCTCCACATGTTCACAATATCAACTACTCCCGCTTACACGCCGCTTCATCCAGTCCTTACTAATAGTGTGTGTCTGTGCGTGCATGCTAGTATGGGTCTGTGCATAGCAAGGCCAAAGATAGCTTCCAATTCGCCACCAAAGGGAAAAGTTAAGGGAAAAATAGTCTCGCATTTGGAGCGGCTATTTATCAGTTACCTGGACTATGTGTTGATGTAAAACCACGTTTATCATTTTCATTTAGAAGAAGACGTTCGGGTCCAGGTTTGGAAAATGCTGTCAAACATGCACAGTTTCCATTCTCACAAATCTAAAATAGTTTTCACGGATCAGAAACGGCACTTTGGTGAAAGAAACACCTGTGGAATAACCTGGTCCAGATTTGAGAAGCACAGGTCCAGTGGTTTTCAATCTGGACCTCCTTCAATGTCTTCTAGTTATGTAGATCACTGTTAAATAAGCTCTTTTTTTCATTTTTACAAATACAATAAAGGTTGTAGATATTCAATAGTGTTTGTGTGGCAATGTTTTCGTCTCGATTAGAATGATAAACATGGTTTTCACATTAATACGTAGTTCAGAGAACGGCCTTACAGCTTCTTCGAATGTGAAAACATTTTTTCCTTAACTTTCCCCATAAACGCCGAAACAGAAGCTATCTTTATTTCTTTTTTTTCTTTCTTCTTCTTTTCGGAAGCTATCGGCCGTGCGTGTGTGTGTGTGTGCATGCGTGTGAGAATGCGTGCTTCGAGCGTAAAGAACACAGCTGTGGAGAGAAAACAGATGGAAAGCAGAGAAAACAAATTTGGGCAATAAAACAGAAGAACAAAGTGACGGACGAGGAGGAGGTGCTGTACAGAGGAAGGACTCTTTCATTTCCCTGCTCTGCATTCAGGTCGAGGCCTCAGGTGTGTGGAAAGTCCTGTGCCTTCAGTCCAGAAACAGGGCAAACTGCACACCTGGACGTCCTCCCTGTCCCTTCATCAGCCCCGGGGCCAGTCCACAGAGGGAGCTTCACTGGTCGTACTGAACAGAAGCTCTGCTCATGTTCACAACTTTCTGAAACTTTCGTTTCCACTGGAACGTCACGGTGCTGACGGAGCCAGATCCTCATCCCGTCACACACACCCTGAATCACCTGAGGAAGCGACAGCTCCTGCATGAGCAGCACAAGTCCACGTCCTGATCTCCATCCTCGCCCCGCTCGCCTTGTTGCTCCGCTCTGTCCTGATCAGACGCCGATCGGAGGCCGAGGCATTTGGCTGCGAAACCCCGGGACACGTTCTCATGCCGTTCCTCGGTCACGCCGCAGGGGAGGCTCAGCCTTTCAGCTCACGCCGGTGAACTTTATCTTCGCTGTGTGAGCACATTTTCCTGCCAGGAAGTGAACAGACTGCAGACGCTGCCAGTGGTTTGCTGGCGGATCTCCTCACTCTGATATCAAACCTTTGTCGGTCAGAAAGGAGACGAGCCGCTCCACCGCTCACCTCGGGGTTCGGTTCATCGTCTGGGGAGAAACACACAGCCAAACGACGCTCTAGGTGTGATCTGTCGGATTATCTACTCTAAAGTGTTAAACTACATGTGACGGACTCCGGGTTGTGGGTTTGAAACCTTACTGCCGCCCCCCCCCCCAAAAAAAAAAAAAAAAGGCCTGAGGCCTTCAATGAACACAAGTTACATCAGGGAGTGAGTGGAAGATGCTCTATAAAATGATGTCAGAGGAGGAAGACGCTCTATCTGAAAAGAATCAGCCCGAGGGTGATAAAATTCCTTCATCCTACAAAAGCACCTGTAGTTCAGACAGAAAATCCACTTGAAGGTCAGTTTTAGCTCCACTGCACGAAGAGTCAAAGACGATCCCAGAATCCGATCAGATTTCTAAAAAAGGCTCCCGAGGTGGAAGTTTTTTAAAAAGCTTTAATTCAGTCTCAGAGGAAATGCAACTTTTTGAAACGCTGCCACTGTACCTGCACAGCAGAGAGCTGCGTTTGTTCCATCGGGAAGAAGAGGACTACGTCAGAAGGAGTGAACACACACCGCGTTACACACAGCGGACAAAAGGAAAATCTGAAGCTGGGATAAAACGGAGTGAAGAGACGACAAAGTGAAACCTGCTGACAAGAAACGCAGCAACACGGAGAAGCAGCTTTAAATCTGACAAGATCCCCAGCTTTAATCTCAACAACTCCAGCGGAACACACACACACACACACACACACACACACACACACACACACCTGATGCCAGCTGCTGCCGATCTGATCCGTGTTTCAGACGGAGTGTGACAGACTCTGCGTGTCGTCCGGATTCATCGGGAAAGAAAGGCGGCGGCAGTCGGCCTCTCCCGCCGCGGCGTGGATCTGTTGTTAGCTCAGCTCTGAAGGTGTGTGACGGCCGTTTTCCTGTTTGTGAGGACGCAGAGCGCCTCCGCCGCCGCCGCTCAGTTATCAGGAACAGAAACCTCTCACGTCCGCCTCATCTCTTCTCTGTGTTTTGGCCGATTCCACTGGATGACAGCAGCTTAAAGCGTTATACAGGACCAGGACGTGCTGCAAGCTGCCATGCAGTGGTTAACAGATGAGATGGGATTTGAACCGTCAACCCGCTCTATGACTCTACAACTCTCTCAGTAGTCCAGGTCGGAAGAGGAGCTCCTGTTTTCTCCCTGTCGCCTCGGCTGCCGGGTTTTTGCTTTCCGTTTAGACGAAGGATCAACATTTGATTTGTGGAAACAGCTTCAGGATCCGACCGGAGCTTCAACATTCCGCCAGGAACCACGTCTTGAGCCGCATCAGCCGAGCAGGCCTCCCGTGGTCTGTGCTTGACGAACCTCCCCCACCCAGAAACGGCAGACGTCTTCATGCATCATGCTCAGGAGTGAAGCAGAAGAAACCTCGGCGCTCCTCCTCTCACCCCATCCAGAAAATCAACATCTCACTGGTGACACAATGATTTTGTTTTTTTTGCATTCCTTCCGAGCCGTGGGACAGCAGCAGTCACTTCCTGCTCTCTGAAGACCCGAGCTGCCGTCTCGGAGGTTTTGATTTATATTGATGGATAACTCCTGATCCGGATCCACCTCATGAAGCGTCCTCGGTTATTTTCACTCCACACTGACTGTCCAGAAACCTCCAGGATGAAACCATCTAAAGAAGGTTAAACGGGTAAACCTGACTTTGTTCCAGGCAGGACATGTCTGTCTCAGGTCTGTCTCATTCTGTCAGACTGACAGTGGATCAGATCCTCTACTTACTCCATTAAAACTCTCATTCAGCCTGAAGGAGTCTGCAGAGCAGGACTGAGGAAAACAAATTAGCTCTCAGAATCTGAGCTTCAGAATCAGATCATGAAACCACAGAACCTCAACGGTGAAGACGTCCACAGGTCAAACCGTCCTGTTTCAGAGACGCAGATTCAGATCCAGGCAGTTCAGACACAGTGAAGAACCTTCTGTGTGTGTGTGTGTGTGTGTGTGTGTGTGAAGTTCAGTGCCCGTCGTTTCCTGTTCCGTCTCCCTCCCTGCTGAGACGCTCGCTCACTTCATGAAAACGTCGGAACTTTGGCTTTAAGGTCTGCGTCTGTGGGTTGATTTCTGTGGTCGATCTGAGGTCTCGGACCGAAGCGCTGGGACTCACGAGGGCCGTAAAACCCCCCGCCTGCACGCAGATTCATTGCACTGCCATGATCTCCAACTTTTATTTTGGTTGGTCGTTGTGGATTAAACGTCACAGCTGCCTTTCAGCCAAGGTCCACAGGTGAGACGTGTCGGTTGCTGGAATCCTCTGTCAGATGTGCGTTATTGAGAATGACTGCAGAGAGCCATCCCAGAAGGTCCAGGTCCAGGTCCAGGTCCAGGTCCAGGTCCAGACCAGACAGGTCAGTGGGGTTTAAGATGGATTTAGGTTGGTAAGAAGCTTTATTCCACACATCTGATGGTTCTCTCCCGCCTTCATTAGAACCGTCACCCGATCGAGGCGGACCTCGTGTCTTCACAGGGACCAGGTTTAACCCCCACCAGGAGAAATCCGGGAAATGGAGAAAAACCTCTGGTGTACGGCGGATGGAAGTGAAGGAACCAGGTCACAGAGGAGTCTGACAGCCAGGCGGAACCCGGTCCGCTCGCTAACGTCGTTTCCTGGAAGAGTCTGTGGATAAAATTAAACTAAACTGAGCCGTAACCCCAAAAAAGATGAGTGTTTGAAGTGAGAGTGGAGCTGCAAGGTGGGGGAAGTTCAGCTCGCCGTCGGGGGGAATGAGGTAGGAAAGTTAACTTGGAGTCCTGAAAATACTTTCCTGGTCCTGCAGGGACTTCAGAAGGAGCCCAAACAGACAACAGGAGACTGAGATGAGGTGAAAGTACAAAAGTTAAATCCCACGGAGACGGAGGCCAATGTTTTTGTATCAGATCGATAATGTGTGGAATCCCAGCTGACTGCAGCGGCAGGACACACCCAGGACTCGGCGAGCGGCGACTGAAACCTGATCTGAGCGGCGCTGGGGTCCAGAGGAGCGCCGCCTTGTCCTCTGTTCCTCCTGGCCGTGTTTCTGATCACGGGTCATATCATGCTGTCGACAACAGTTCCTTTAACAAGTAGGATCTCCAAAATGTACCAGACGGAACTCGAGTTGACTTCATTTGATCAACACTAAATCAACACGGTTTCACTGTTGCTTTGCGTCACTTTTGCAACCAGTGAGCCGACCGAACGGGGGCGCTGCTCAGCCTCAGACCCACCGGGGCCCCCGACCAGCTGCTGTCCCTCACCAGTTCTCTATGCTTTCTGTGATTCCAGTGTTGAACGTGGAGACGTTGGGAGGCGTCCTGTGCTCTTGACGTGCTCATGATTTGTGGCTCAGACTTGTTTCATATGATTTCCTGTTCTGTTTTCTGTCCCCAGGCGTGCGGCGGCTCCACTCGCCCGCGGCGCACAGCTCTGGGGTGTGTGTCGCTCTGATCGAACGCGGCGGTGTGTTTTATTCATGTGGACGAGTGAGGGCGTGGACGTGAAGCGTGCTCGCCGCTCCCCGGTGACGAACTCCCTGGCTGACCGCAGACATGCTGACTGCAGGGCCGACATGTTGTCGTTACGTTTCATTTACAAATAAAGCTGACCCGAGGAGCCTCGGCCTGATTACATTTTCATGGCGTAAATGCGGGGAGCGCGGCGGAGGGTCGTTACGGCTTCAGGCTCGCCCGCAGCCATAACAATCACCACGCTGAATCAAGTCCATTAAATCCAGACGCATCATTAGGTGAGAAGCTGCAGCAGCACGAGTCCGACCTCTGTCCTTTAATTCACTGATGAGTGGAGGAGCGCATTCGTTAGCAGCCCAACAACAACAACGACAACAACGACAACAACGAGAAGAACTGGTGCAGTTCTCAGAGCAGAGAAGGCGACTGTAAACCCACATGAAGAAAACACTGTTTTTAACACATCCAGTCTCACTTTATATAATGTGAAGATAATACCCTCGTCCTGAAACACACAGAACTACCTGAAGAGGACGTCTGGCTGTATTTTCACTGAGAGGCCGTACGACTGCGACAAAAGGAACACTGAAGGAGTCTTCAGTGCCACGGTGGGTTTCCCCTGTTTGCAGCAGACAGCTCAACACCGAGCGGTCATGCTAGCATGGAGGCTAGCTACCTGGATGCTAACAAGCTAGCCTCAGAAGCACACTGTCAGGGGGAGTCTGTGCGAACATGCAGACGGAAACATTTCACTCTGCTTTGATCCAGAAGTCACAGCAAGACGGCCGAGCTCGCAGTGCCTAAAGGGTCCCCGGTCCCTTTTAGTCTGGGTGTTGACTCGGTCTAAGATTCGGTGTTCTTCACACATCAAAGTGCAATGATCGACCATCGTGAGTACGGTTCTGTTCAGCTCTTCTTTTGCCTCTAAAGGATGTTGTTCTGGCTGATTGGTTTGTTCCCCAACAGGAGCAGAACTGTAGCGGGATCAGTGGAGCAGGATTCAGACGGGGACCCCAGGGAGGACTGACGAGTGGAGCTGGGTGGAGACCTGCTGCTGCAGCCTCCGAGCTCCTCGACGGGACAAACCACACGTCGCCTTCCCAGACAGCCGAACCGAGCCGAAGCCAAAGACCTGAGACGCTCAGATCGGCAGCAGCTCCACCTGCCACACGAGTGGAGGCCGGAATCCTGGACCACCCGGCTCTGGAGAGGCGGTCAGTCGACCAAAACAAAACACAGTGAATAAGTAACGGAGCAGCCAAAGCAACTCAAGCCACGCACTGCGCTGGCCAAAAAAAAAATAAAAAATAAAAAAACAAAAGTGTGGAGGGAGTGAAACACTTCGACCAGGAGCCCAACGGTAAAACAGGAGGCGAACAGCATTGATGAGGAGACTGCCGCCCGACGGAGCAGCTCTGAGAACCTCCAGCAGGAGAGAGAAGCTGCCAACTCTAACACTGCCCAGTCCAGGACAGGAGTCTAAAACCTTTATGATTTAAGGAAAAAAAAAAAAAACCTTTCTGCAACTTTCCACCAAATGGAATCATCTGGAGACGCTGAACACGTTAATTATCTGAAATGAAAACTAAAAGCTGACACATTCATATAAATCTGTTTTTACATGGCCTTGCTTAAATAACCAAATTTGACGGAGTCTTTCCAAAAATGGTCTCAGAGCACCGTTATCGTGTAAACGTGATGAAAGTTCAGCATTTTCACTTGAGATCGTGTAAACGGGGCCTCGGCGTGGTTCGGCCCGTCACCTTTTCGTCTGGTTCTGGATGGAGCAGAGCGCCGCCGGAGCGAAGACGCTCCTCAAGGCCGGTCTTTAATCAGACGGACTCCAGTCTCTGCTGGAATCAACAGAACACGGACTCGTCTGTTTACATGAAATGAGATTTATTAAATACCCTGGCTGTGTGTGTTGTTGGAGGATAACTGGAACCTTTATGATCCAGTTATCCTCCAATCACGTCACACACAACACAAACTGTCTGAAAGGAAATGTGAGCATTCCAGTTCTTCCTGTTTGAAAGCTAATCCTTCATTTTCCCCCATTATCTCACATTTGCTCTACAAAACGGTGTTTGTACCTTATTTTTTTTCTTCCTGGACCTCGGGATAAAAGCGTGAGATGTAAATTGGCTCAGAGAATGGGACGGGGCTGCCCTCCGCTCTGCCTGCAGGAATAAAGAGATAAACGGGAGCCGAGCCGCCGAGATGAATAGGTGTCATGTCCGCGGGCCGCGCAGGTACACCTAAGCTGCTTCCAGCTACACAAACAAGAGATAAGCTGCTGGCCTACAAGTCACCTCGGCTCAGGCTTAATTCATAAATTCACTTCTTATGGCAGCGCCGAAGCCGCGGGGGAACGGAGCTCGCCTGCGAGATCTTCAAATCCTCGACTGGATGGATTAAGTGGATGAGAAGTGTGCTGCCTTCCCCACAGGAGGAAGCCCCCCACCCCCACCCTCACTGAGCAGCATTATGACTAATGCTCATTTCAACCACAACAGGTTTGATTTAGTGCATTCTTAAAATTAGAGGAAGGAAAAATAAAGATGTGAAGCTGTAAGACTCATCAGAGCAGGAAAAGACAAATATTGAATTCAGAGTCGAGTTTTATTTAGTGTTTGGCTTGATACGGATAAACGTAGATTTTTTTTTTTCATGCAGATTTACTGATTTTAGATTTCCTGATTTATTTGAAATTTTAATGTAAGTTTGGACACATGTTCCTCAGGAACCCATGAAATCAGGTGTGGGGTTCCCCAAGGCTCAAATTTAGGCCCCATTCTTTTTAACCTCTACATGTTTCCTCTTGGGGACGTCATCAGGAGACACAGCATCCGTTTCCATAGTAACGCTGATGACACTCAGCTGTTCATCCGTTTCCATAGTAACGCTGATGACACTCAGCTGTTCATCAGTTTCCATAGTAACGCTGATGGCACTCAGCTGTTCATCAGTCTGGTGACCCAGCAGTCCAATAAATTCTCCGGCGTGGACAGCTCCAATGGCAGTGTTTCCCATGATTCTCAGCACCATGCCATGTCTCCCAATGAGGAAAGTGGGAGTGTGTGTCTTTGTATGTTTGTATGTATTTATCTAAGTGTGCTTGTGCATGTGTGTGTATGTTGAAGCTGTGGCTTGGTTTCAATTGTTGTGTTGTCTTTTTTAATATGAAAAGTGCATTACAGATAAAGTTTGATTGATCGATTGATTATTGACGAACAGACCTCCAAGTGTGTCGCCTGTTTACATGTTTGCAAATGAAAACAGAAATCTTTTGTTTTGGGATCTGATTACACGACGACACTCAGAGCCACAGAAAATGTTCTCTGCAGTGTGTTGTTCTTTGCAGTGTGTGTGTGTGAGTGTGTGTCTGGTTTCATCACACACATCAGATGTGTAAACAGTTCCTGACCATAATGAGGAGGTTTCTCTGGAGATGATCCAGTCCCTCCTGAGCAGCAGCAGTCCAGCTGGATCACTGTTTCAAACGTTTCTATCTAGAATTCAGGCGTTCTCAGATTAAACATTAAAAGTGAAATCCAGCCGATTTGCGTCTGTGTGACTGCACTGTGGCGGAGCTGCTAAAGGCTGGATTCAGAACCACAGACAAATCAATACTGGAAGCAAAAACAGATGTATTGAACACAGGCTGATTTACTGAAGTGGAAGGTTTCAGGGTCATGACCACAACGATGGGAAAAAATAAGTTTACTGAAGGGACGACGAAGTGGTCCAGTCAAACTGCAGGAAACGGACGAAGGAGAAAGGACAAAAAACCGCCACTGAGTTTTCAGCTGTTCATTCACACCATGACGCTCAGAGTCACTAAAAATCCAACTTCCTGAAAACACTCCGACGCTGTGGAAACGAGGGAAAACGGCACTTTGTAGAAGCTGGAAACTGGACTGCCGGGCCCGGTCCACAGTCAGAGTAAACAGCTGTTCTGCACATGCGATGCTTTCATCCAGAGAGTCATGACTCAGAGTCAACCCACATGTGAACACTCCACCCTGGAGCTTCCACCATGTTCGATTCCCATGCCAGCATCCACCACAACTCCACCTGCTGTCAGGAACTCAATCAGGAAAAAACGCCTGCTCCTCTTCCTCCTCCACCGCTTCCACCTCCTCTTCCTTAAAGGATAAGTTTGGTTTAAACAGTTTTCACGTTGTTTCTTGAATGAAGTACAACAATATCCTCACCCAGAAGGCTTTTCTGATCCGAACAGTGCTTCGGGAGAAAGTTAGACCCAAAATTGAGCAGCACACATCCCCATACTGTTAGCAGACGGGGCATGTATAGCGCCGCTAGCAAAGCGGCTTTAATCGTCCAAAAGCTCATTAGTTTCATAAATATTTCATCATGGTCCGCTCAGCCTCTCCTCCACCACAGCCCGGGGTCGTGAGATGTGTCATATATGCAGATATATGTTCGATTTGAATGTACTACTTGGCGTCCACGTGTATCTAGACACCTACATCTAGATATCTATGTCTATATGTCTAGGCGGTAGTGTGACGAGAGCCATGGAAGCCACACTGTTGTGTGTGTGTTTTCGACTGCCGATCCTAACGCATGTTTCTGATACCTGCTGGGGGGGGGGCCTTAACGCCTGATGGAAATATTTGTCGGCGTTAAGAAAGCAGTGCGTTAACGCGTTAATAATGTTAATACATACAAACATGAGCTTTTCTGGCTCTTTTGCAACATGACTTAAAAATGTTTGTTTTGCCTTTTGAGCCATTATTGACCAGAAGTTCTGAATGAAAGCAGAACCTGATAGAATCCAGAAGGGAAGCAGTTCATTAATTCACTAATATCCAAATTCTAGAGCATCTTCCTCTTCCAGCAGGCACATCACCCAGTAAAAATCATCTTCTATTGCCTTTTTAAACTAAATATCCTGCGGCTGCTTCCTGTCGGCGCCACATTCCTCGTCTCCTCACAGATAATAGAAGCCGTCAGCAGGAGCGGTTCAGGTCAGACGTGTTTGGAGATTCAGTCTGTTGACTGATCTGAGAACGACAATCAAAACAAAACTCTTCCCATCACGACAGCAGGAAGATGAATCGCATGTGGGCCGCCGCCTTCCTCCCGCCGTCCACATGACGTCCACACACGCCGGCATCCATCCTGGATATTTAAGGTGGACAATTTCAGGGGCTTATTAGGATGGAGAGGCAGGGCCTGAACGCAAGTCAATCCTGATATGAAGGTAATTCATCACAGTATTGATGCTCCTCGCTCGCCACATTCTGCATGCTGGGACTGTGTGTGTGTGTGTGTGTGTGTGTGTGTGTGTGTGTGTGTGTGTGTGTGTGTGTCAAGGCTTCGGGACTAATATTGCTTCGTAACAGACTCTTTTCCACGCCACATTAGCCCTCCCTCCCTCCCTCCATTCTGCCCGTCATGTCTCAAATTATAAAATCAGTCGAGTCAGTTCAGGCCTCCGCCGCCGCCGCCATCGCCCATGTAACAGGAGAATATTCACAGCTTCTACTGATCAGCTAAACAAACACTCATCTTTGTCCCGTTGCTGAGACTCATCGATGGAGCGGGGCAGATGGGTAGGCAGGTAGACCGGGCAGACGGGGCAGATAGGCAGATGGGGTAGACATTGTTGATAGAGAAGACAGATTGTTTAAAGGGAATGTTTCGTCACTGAAAGGTGAAACACGGAACTGTTTTTTATACTTTTCTAGTAAATGTCTTATCTATTGCACCTTTAACAATGGGAGCACACGGGAAAGCCGTTTTCCTCCTGTTTTCATCGGCTCCCAGCACGTTAAGGCGTCAACAGACACAAGAAACACAAAAAAATATAAATCTTCATGTGAAAATGTTGTGACGTAAACGGGACTTAGAAGTCCAGAGAACTCCAGTGGATCTTCAGAAAACCTTCTCTTGTGTTGAAAGATCTCTGATTTAAACCCAATCGTTAATTGTTTTCCTGCTCCAGCCAGAGTTCCTTTCTGTCTTCTGATCCTGGGATGACAGACGGGCAGAACAAGAAAACAGCGGGGACGAAGAGCAAACACTCTGGAGTGATACTGCAGAGTTTGATTCCTGCAGGATTCGCGCTATCAGGAAGAAGGGCTATTTTCTAAATGATACATTGCGAGTTAGAGGAAATGACCGGCAGCTGCTGGTCGTGTTCACACTGGTTCTGGGGTTCTAATCCAGAGACAGAGAAACCTTTCAGATGTGTTTACTGTCTGTGGAGGAGTTGAACCGTCAGTCATTTGAATTTCGAACACAGCTCCGTTTACAGGACGTTTCCACTAAGAATAGACCAATTATCAGCCGACATTGGGCATTTTTCTAATAATCAGCACTGACCTTTTTTTCCACCAATAGCCGATAAAATAAATTTATTTAAAAACGTGCTCTTTGGATCATATATACAGCCGTCTCTCTCTCTCTCTCTCTCTGCCTGAAGTCACTACTCTCAGCTGTGTGACAATGTCTCACCCACAGCTAAATTTTGATGCAAAAATGTTCATTTTTACTGCAGGTAAATATTGGTTCGACATATCGGTTATCGGTTTCCATAAGTACCAATAATCGGCATCGGCCCTAGAAAAACCATATCGGTCGATCCTTAGTTTCCACCGTGGTCTGCGAGCCCCGAAAAGGCCATATCGTCCGAGGCCTCCGAGGAAGTTCCTGCCGAGTTATTAAAGCCAGCTCACGCTGAGAAAGGTTGTCCCCTCGCTTTCCACCTCTCTGCGCTCTTCCCGGAGACAACAGCTTATTTTTAGCTGAGTAAGGCAAACACACACACTCAGTCTGCACACAGCGCCTCTCTCCAGCAGACGCACAAACACAATGGAGGGAAAGTTTCTCCGAGACGCTCGCTGGAGCACACAACACAAATCCTCTGAATCATTTAAGATACTCTTTCCTCCGCCCTCCTCAGGTTTTCCAGACTTTCAAGTGGAAACAAGAGCAGTGGAATGGGGAGGAGGAGACCCCGGAAGCTGTAACTGTCCAGAAGAAGCTCCACCTCCACTGGGAGAACGTTAACACAGATGCTCATGTTCAGACGGGGCAGAGAGCCGAGAACCATTCAAGCTAACGACTCTGAATGAGACTGATAGACCCGGTTCATGTCGCAAACTGACACCAAACACTCCAAAGAGCTGTCAGGGGGAGGAAACGCTGACGGAGAGTGCTGCGCCTCCTGCAGGCAGAAATCTGCCTCTGCAGTTCGACACGACATAGAACCACCAGAGACAAGAGAAGAACACATGGTGCTCGGTGGGGAAACGTTAGCCGTTAGCTCGTTAGCTGGCAGGTCATCAGCCCGCCAGCCGTTAGCTCATTAGCTCATTAGTCCATCAGCCGTTAGCTCGTTAGCTCATTAGCTGTTAGCTTGTTAGCTAGTCAGCCTTTAGCTCATTAGTCCATCAGCCTTTAGCTTGTTAGATCATCAGCTGTTAGCTCGTTAGCTCAATAGCTGTTAGCTTCTTAGCTCGTCAGCATTTATCTCACAGCGTTAGCTCGCTAGCTGTTAAGTCTCACAAACGTTTCCCGTGAAGACATTTTGAAAATGACGTCTGTTTACATTGAAAATGGAAGAAATGCTGAAAATGAGGTTTTCCTGTTGGGCCACAAATGGAGCTGCAACGTCATGAAACCGCCGAGGAATGAGAGCAGAGAACAGAGCACTGCAAACTCTGAAGAGCCTCTGAACTGTTCTTCACTGGATGGAAAAGAAACACGCTCTCCACGCAGACAGATGTTGGTGCAGTAAATGTTCTACAGTGTTAGCATATTGAATTGAAGCAGCAGCTGACGCTCATGCAGGAAACAGTTCCGTACTTCTGCCCATTACCATGAACCTTGTTCTGCTGATTTGTTCTTTAGCTGCTTTATTCAGCAGATCATTCAGGAATCTGATTTCTCTGGATAAAGTGTGAAGTGCCCCCTACAGAAATCAGCAGCTAATGCTAATGCTAATGCTGGCGCGGTTCTAAATGGAATGAAAACATTTGAAGACGGAGGTCAGTTCAGATTAGAAGCAGAGCGTTTTCAGTCTCGCCTTCCAGATTTCAGAAGATTTCCTCATTTAGTTTTTATCATGAGACAAAGGAGGATCTGGGACTCTTTCTGCTTCACTCCCATTACTTTTATTATTTCTGTGAAACCTAATGAAGCGTTTAAAGAGATGCTGACAGGTTTTCCTGGAGCCGGAATATCGCTGACCATCGTTTGTAAAAACAGGCATAATGATGACGGGGTGGAAAATCACAAGAGGCGGCGGGAGAGCGCTGGAAGATGACGGGAAGGCGCAGCAGTGTGGAGTCAGCAGACGAGAGCAGCAGGAATGTGTGATCAGAGCGCGGCTCATTAAAAGTCTAACAGCACCTATCAGCTCCATCAGACCTCCAGTCCTTAACCTGCTCCAGGCAGGAGAGGCCCTGAGCGGCGCTCGGCTCATTACGACACGCAGTCTTATTTCTTCGCGGCAAAACGCAAAAACCAAACACCGAGGTCAAACGAGCAACCATCTCATTAACAATCTGACATTTAAAAGAGCTCGGGAACAGCCCCGCCTCCACAGTCACGCTCATTACCGCAGCAAAGCCGCGGTCTTACAGACTTCAGGTCCAATTATCGGCTTTATTTCACCAAAAAACACTCGAAGAAAATATAATTCGCTTTTGTCATGATGCAAAGCTGCAAAGTTGCAATCTGAGGGAATTAAATCCTCCTTTAGTGAAGAGAGACTTTCATCAACTCCTGGACGGAGTGATTTCAGATGAAATGAGTCAAAACGTAGAGAAAAAGTCATTCTGATAATTTCGTCCAGGTGATACTGGACGAACGGCGCCGTCCGCCCGTTTCAAAGTTAATCGCCACCAAATTCAGCAAAACTTCACTGATCACTGTACAGCCGAGAGTTTTTAATGAATAAATTTGGCGTTGTTCTCCGCACAGAGAGGAGGACGAGGCTGCAGCGCTTCACTCACTCTTCATCAGTCCGTTCATTCCACACAGGGAGCAGGACGTCCATCAAATCTGATGACCAGATACTGGAGACAAGGTTCTACCCCTTCACACCCCTTTTCAGACACAGTGGATAAAATGTGAGTGTGTGTGTGTGTGTGTGTGTGTGTGTGTGTGTGTGTGTGTGTGTGTGTGTGTGTATGTTGTGGTGTGTCTGTTGTGTGCTTGTATTTCCATTTTCCATCTGTACTGATTTTATTTCCTCTCTGAGTATATCTGCATTGTGTCCCTCTTTTCACACGTCTGGAACTGAACAGGAAGAACCTGGTCTTGGGCTGACCTGTACTCGTCTTTCCAGAGCAGCTGATATTGGTCCATAAAGTCCTCCGCGCCATATTTAGCTCCTCGCCGTCAACGCCAGGTGAACTTTAGGTCCACTTGATCCAGGCTTCATTTGAACTGAACGGAGTCTCTGAGGGCCAAAGTCAGCATGTGCGAATCCAGGACCAATAAGAGAGACCCTTTAAAGTGGAGAGGGACTTTAACTCATCTCCGTTAAATCCTCTTATCCTCGTCGAACGCCGCCGCTGCAGTGTGGGCGGCGTGGCAATCACCGGTCAGCCGCAGACGGCAGATTAGAGCAACAATCCCCTGGAATGAGGAGTCCGGAGCCGGGGTAATGAGGATCCCTGGTTCAGGCATTAGAGGGCCGGTCCAGTCTGGACCACAGCGAGCTGCGGTGACGTTACCTTCAGTACTTCCTGTCATGAAAAGCAGCCGTCCCGTCAGACCCACTGGGGGGGGTCCCAGTTCCTCGGCCTTTGGCTCTTTTTAGCCAGACGGACGACACTGGAGCTGGCGCGAGTCCGCCCCAGAAACCCTCCTGAGCGTCGGCCATGTTTTCCAGTCTGGCTACAGCCTGCCAGTCCTCAGCATGGTCTATGTTCTTCACCGAACCAAAAGGTTCCCGATATGAGACGCTGCTGAGTCGAGTCAGCACCCGAACGGGGGCACTGCACGGGTCCTCGACGCCACGGACGTCTCGGAAGCACACAGAGCTTCAGTCCAGTAGATACGTGAGACATGGACACCATGCCGTAGTGAGAGAATCTCCCAGAATGCACTGTGAGATCTGGCTTTGAAAGACCAAATCAAGACCAAGACCAGGACAAGACCAGAGAACCCTACAACCAAACCTCAAGACGCTGAGGCTGACTCAAGACCAAGACCAGAAACCAAGACCAAAACCTCAAGGGGCTGAGATTAGGGATGCACATGGTTAACCGTTTAACCGTTAACCGATGACAGGAACTTTGACCGGTTAATACTATCGGTTATTTTTTTTTTTATCTCCAGCTGGAGCGGAGCTCTCCACAGAGCCCTGGGTCTTCATGCAGCTGGTGTTATATTACAGAGATCACTGACGGCGCTGCAGACGACACCTTCAGTCACTGATTAATTCCAGGTGCCTTCATGTTGTGCAGTCGGGGAGGGTGTGTATCTTAGTGCGCATTTACGCATGTGGCACAAAACTGGCGTTACATTGAATATTATTTTTTATCTCCAGGCGCCGCGGGTCGTCCAGATTTACAGTGAAACAGTTTGGTATGAAGCCACATCATCCAGATAAACATTAAGCTTCTTCAGAACTGTTTAAAAAATCGGATTTCAGAAGCTAAAACTTTATTTAGGAAATTAATTAGAACACAAAGAAATCACTCGCTTTAGACATAATTTAAAAAACAACAGGAGATGATTGAAGCCTACAGTGCTGTTAATTATATCAAAATCTTGTAGCCTTTTTTACATTTTAGATGAGAAATTGCTGTCATTGTAAATCTGCAGTTAAGCACCGGACTGCGCCGAGGAGTCACTCAGCTGAGCGCACATTTCATTGTCGGAATGGTGGAACGTTTGCGTGTCGGAATAGCGGTATTTGGAATGGTGATCTGTCTAAATGGTGGTGCGTCGTCGGAATGTCGGAGTGGCAGCATGGAGCCACTCAACAGGGCGTTTAAAGGTCGTCCATGCTTCGCGTCGCTTTGGAGCCTCGGCGCTCCACCGATGCACACGCTCTTTCTTGTGCACGTTCCACGCATCCTCCAGAAGCTTTTCCGGCATTGCAGACCATTTATCTGCTTCTTTATTACAGATTATTTAGAGAAAGTTAAGGACATACATTGTCAGAACATTATCATTTAATATTAAAGTTTATTTAGCCTTTTTTTTTTTTGTTTTTCTGAATCGCGGGGCGGCGCCGGAGCGATTCTGTCAGCAGACCTTCTCCTCCGTCCAGACAGTCTGCTGTCTCCGTCCAGGAGATTTTCACTCTGGTGTGTGGAGCGATCAGGCTGGAGCTCCGTCTGCCGTCACTTTTACCGTCATGTTTTGTTTGCTGTGGCGCTCTGGCGCATGCGGCGCCACCTGCGCGCAACTCGGTCAGCTGGCTGCTGCGCGGACGTCTGCGGATCGGTCCGCGCAGACCAATGCGCAACGCACACCCACGCAGACATGTGAAGCAGGACGGGCCTTAAATCTGATTGGTTAACGGTTATTAACCGGTTAAAGGACGTCGGTTATTGGTCATAAAAAAAAAAAAAATATAAAATGTGCATCCCTAGCTGAGACCAACTCAAGACCAAGCAAAGAGAATCCTATAACCAAGACCGACTCAAGACCAAGAACAGAGAGTCCTAAGACCAAGACCTCAAGGGACTGAGACTGACTCAAGACCAAGACCAGAAACCACAGAAACCAAGATGTACGTAAGGTGATCAACATAAGGTGGTCTCCAGACCGGTCTTGAGGACGACAGTCAGAATCTGGGTTTGGTGTGTGGTCCAGATGAGTCTGAGGGGATCTGGACCGGTGTGTGTGGTTTCTCAGCTCACCCTCACTAATCTCCTCTTCACTTTACAGAACTCAGATGAAACCCGTGATTGGTTTGTGAACTTGCCGTCAAACCTTCCGGTTCTTCTACGGACCGACTCCGGAGCGACTCGCCTCCCGACTGAAGCCTGGCCCGGGACTTTATCTGACTTCCATCCTTTCTGCTTTCAGCTCAGGGCAGGCCTTTCTGTCTCCACTGCAGCATTAATTCATCCTTTTCTCGCTCGCCCGCTCGCTTCCTGTTCATCCTGTAAGTAATTGATTCATGGTGTTTTACTCATAAGTTTAAGATTGATTTTGACATTTTATGGCTCCGAGGGGGGAAACTAGCCGGCTCTCGCCTGCTATCAAATCAAAATGGAATATGAATAATGCATATTAAAAGTTTGAGAAGTACAATATTATTAGATCGAGGACGGAATATTATATCGCTCCTCCAAGTGTCTCCGTATAAGTCTGGCATGGCGGTCTCACCTAAAGGACACCGAGTGGCGTGTTAGAGGGCACGACAATAATGAAGTTTGACTGCCTGACGTAGTCACACTGCTGGGGTGAAACTGCTACTGTGCAAGTGAAGAACAATGTCAGAGCTGTAGGAAGTCCTGGTCCTGGACGTATGAATCTATAGAGAAGACTGGAGCGATGCTAGCACAGGCTGGGCTCCATCAAGCGGCAGCTTCAGTCAGGCTTCAGCCCATTTCAGCACGTTTACGTGAGGCTTTCGAGTGAAAACGCAAAACCGGACGGTAACGGGACTCAGAGCCACTTCTTGCTGTTTCTGTGTAAACGGGCATCGTCTTCAAACCCCGTCCTGGCTCACTTGTCTGGAACTTGGTCTGGTCACATGCTGCATGAACCCCAGGACCAGCCCTGCTCTCAGTCAGGAGCTCATGCTGAGTTTCCACTGTTTTCATCCACATTTCAGACGTCAGGTGGTGAAATGAGCAGTTCTGCACGGCGACGCCTTGCCTGCTCCAGGTTCTGCAGGACAGCCGTCCATCCGACCGCGGCTGCAGTGGGTTTCCTTACCGCTGCCACGCTCCAAGCTAATTGGCTGAGAAAGTCTGCGACTCGCCTCGACGGCCAATGACGTGTGAATGAGGGACGAGCGGCGGCCGGGCCGACAGACGGACGCCGCGCACGCACGGAAAACCTTATCGTTGGTGCAGATGAAGCGCCCGGCGCCTCTGAAAGGCGCGGCCGGGACAGATGTGAGCGGCACACGTGTGCAGACGGCGTGAAGAGCAGCGCGCCGACCCGCCGCGGCGAGAAGCAGACGTTCAGGCTGTGGAGCCGACGAGCGAACGCAAAGCTATTTATCTGCTGGGGGTGCGCCTCTGAGCGACAACAACACCTCATTCCCTCGCCTTCGATTGATGTCGCAACCTCCATCTGTGGCCACTTTGCCGTGGTCATTTCTTACCCCGCTCCATTCGGCGCCCGGCTCGGCTTCGCTATCTTCCCTCACGTCACACACGGCCCGCTCACTTTGCCGTTTTGTGGATCAGAGAAAATAAAGAGGGTGGAAGTTTTTATGCAGCTGGTTTTCAGGTATCAGACTGAAAATGTTTGGGGAAATTGAGTTTTTCCTTTGGTGATTGCGGGTTTTGAAAGCAGCTGCTATTTGAAGGAGACTGACGTGTTAACTGACACATTAGATCAACTTCCAACTTATGAAGGGAGAAAGTTCAATTCAGACCCCGTCAATGTCAACATGGAGGAGCTTCAGCTGTTTCTCATGCTTCATCGGAGGGCTGGAAACGAGACCACGTCTCAGAACACAGCACAACGCTTCAATCCTCCTCCTGATCAAAGCTCAGAGTCATTGAAGGAAACGGCTGGAAAAGCTTCAGAGAAGTTGTTTATGTACAGCTGTTCAGCCGTATCGCCCTCCAGCCAGCAGCTACTCGGATCGGACTGACCCCCAGAACTACACTCAGACCGACTGCTGCTTGGTGGACTCCATGAGCCTTCAGGCCGGATATCCAAGACGCGCAGGACTCGCGTTCCAGACTCATCTCAGCTGCCCGTCTTGTGAAAATGTTCCTCGGACATCAGCAGCAGCAGCAGTTCCTGTTATCTGCACTGCGTTCCCTTCACGCCTTCAGCCGGCGCCGCCGCCGTTGTTCCGTGTGAGAGCGGACAGTTGTTTGTCTATTAGCGCCGCTAATCACACCGAGTCAGCCGTGTCAATAAAACTCATTATGTGGAATGAGCGGCTCGCCGGCCGAGCCGTGCCCTGCTTATCGGCGCGGCCAGGCCCGATTCATCACCGCCGCCGTGCCGGAACATCATCATCTGTTAAAATCAGAGCCGGCCGCAGACACGCCTGCATGCGGCGGACGAACCGCGCACGTCTTTATTCCTGCTTTCTGTGATTTGTACATTTATTTTCAGACAGGGCGAACGTTCCAATTGATGGATTTCACGGTTCTGAGGCTACGAGTGTCTCATCACAGAGTGAGAAATGGGCCTATTTCTGTGTGGAGTTTGCATGTTCTCCCTGTGCGTACGGCTCGTTCTGCTGGAGGTCAGCAGCTCAGCCACCCCCGCCAGATGGCTTCCAACGCTCCGGAACAATTATGTTCAGTCTGCTGATATCGCTGTAACGACGGCATATTAATCCCCAAATTACACCAGATTAATCCCAGTTCCACACAGCAGCCCGTGCAAACACAGATCTCGTCCCGGAAAGCAAATTCACGCATCGTTTCATCACCATTTGTTAAATATGTGGTTTTGCTCAAAAGAGGGAGGGGGGGGGGCAAAATAACCAACAGAGTCCAAATGAAATCCTGCTGGATCCTCACGGGAAGTCAAGGCTGACCACTGGCCAACAAAGAAAACAGAGTTCATGCTGCAGCTTAACCAGATAATTAGGCTAATGCGGTGTGTGTCAGTGTGTGTGTGTGCCAGCAGCTCTGTGCTGAGGTGTGTGTGTGTGTATGTCAGTGTGTCCATGCCAGATGTGTCAGTGAGTGTTTAAAGCCTATTAGTGGTGTCGGATGTGATCGGCAGCAGCTGGACTGGCAGCGTGGCGCCTTCGGCCAAATGCTCGGATCTTCGCCAGCCGCCGCTCGCCCGCCGCTCGCCCGCCGCTCGCCCGCCGCTCGCCCGCCGCTCGCCCGCCGCTCGCCCGCCGCTCGCGTCACTCCACCGATTCTCCCATCTCCGCAGATCGACGTACGAAGGCCGTCCCCGGTCGCCGTTCGGCCATTTCCCATTCTGCAGGACGGCTGGAGCGCGCCGGGCGACCTCCTCCGGTCTGAATGATGCGTTCAGGGCCAGATTGTGTTCAGCTACCGTGTTTTGTACTGCAAAGAGAAAAGGCTGAGCGCTCGCTGCTGCCATGACGTTTGGAGAATCTCAGATGGGATTTCACACTTTGACTGGCAGATCTATTAACAAAGGAAGTAACCCGGAATGGCTTTCCTGATGGACTGGGAGTGGAGGGTCTGTGGAGTGGGTTTCCGATGAAGACGGAGGAAGGAAGGGCGGAAACATGCGGCTTGAATCCCGTCTTAACATCTGCAAGTGGTCCGTAGAGAGCCGGACCTCGACGTTTCATGAGGAACAGAGGAAATGTTCGGATTTAAAAAGGACTGTCACCACCAATTACTCCATCCAGACTGGGATTATAGAGCCAATCTTCTGTTGGTTTGACGGTTGTTGCTGAATTGTCACGTTTCAGCTCGTCTCTCCCGAATAACAGAGGCTCGGTTTACAGGCAGGCTTCCAGATTCTCTTGGCAAATGAATAATCAGGATTTCACTGTTTCCTCTGCATCCGCTCACCTCTGACAGATCTCAGGTCAGTTCCACCCACACGTTTGTAAAACTCTCCAGTTAGCTCAGAAACCCTGAAACTGCTCCAGTCTTTCTATGAACTGCTGTGAAAACCGATCCAGGCAGCGTCCGGATACCGGAGCACATGTCTGGAGCCCTGAGCGTGACGTGGGTGCTGGGGGTTCTGCAGGAGTTCTGCAGGATGGTTTGTAGGCTGGAGTGGCAGCTCCCTGTCCGGTCAGCACTCGGCCGGGGTTCTAAAGGCGGCAGGTTCTCCTCCCTGCTGTCCACTGCGGTTCTGGCTCTGTCCTGGAATCCTCCTCTCTCCTGCTTCCATCTGTTGAAACAACAAGTCTGCTCTTTCTGTCAATTCTGAGCTGTTTCTGAGGAGGAACAGGAGGAGGAGGAGCAGGAAGCGGAAACAGAAGAAACAAGTGGTGCGCCACACTTCAGCCATTTACCTCCGGAAACGACAAAACTCAACGTGACTCAGATGTTCGTGATGTGCAGGAAAACAGATCTGAGAGTCAAAATAATTCAGAACTTCTGCTCGATTCAACATTCATCAGCTCCTCCTCAGTCCAGAGGACCAGAGGTCCAGAGAGGACCAGAGAACCAGAGGACCAGAGAGGACCAGAGGTCCAGAGAGGACCAGAGGCCCAGAGGACCAGAGAGGACCACAGAGGACCAGAGGGGAATGACCACCGCTCGGTCGATTCTAACAAATCGGCCTGACTCCACTCTGAACACAGATCACATGGTCTATTTCTCAGCAGACTGTGTGTGTGTGTGTGTGTGTGTGTGTGCGCGTGTGTGTGATAGAGTATTAGAGCCCATCAGAGCAGAATGTGAAACACGGCTGTGTAAATGGGCTGAGAGATAGAAAAGATGAGCGCTGCTATTGAAACATCAATTACCAGGCAGCTCTGAGCTGAAGCTCCTCTCAGCGCCCGATCCGCCCAGACTGACGGCGGCGCCGTGTTACTGGACGGCGCCGCCGTGCGGAATCTCTGGTTCCTTCCCTTCACCTCGTTTACAGCTCCTTCAGGCTGCAGCAGCGCCGGCGCAGACAGGTGAGAGCTGCATCGTCACGGCACACAAAGCCGACTGTAAATATCCCGGCCAAGCCGACCCAGACACGGACGCCGCCGCACCTCGGAGCGTTAGCCAAGACGTGAGCAAGAGAGCCTTTTCACTTGAAATGTTCTAAATGTGCACAAACCCGAAGTGTTTTCACTCTCACTGATGGATTTGCTTCCAGAGCAGTGAGTCCTGGAAGCCGTGCTCGATGTTCGTGTCAGAGCAGAGAAATACAGAGCTGGAAGCTGAACAGCAGACGATAAAGACGAGACGTTAAAGAACATCAAACCAGAAAAGGTTCCTGCAGGCATGGGGTGAGATCTGGCGTTCAGCGCGGAGCCGTCCGATGGGAGGAACAGATCACACCCCGGCCTTTCCGTCCTAACAGCTTCATGGAAAATGCATGATAACGCCATTTGATGGAGTCAATCCGACTCAGCCGAACAGAGACTGACGCCGGCTGGTTCAGGCGCAGGCACGTTTCTTCAGGTGAACGGCGGAAAACGAGAGCCATGGAAAACAAGAAGCTAACAGGGAGACGGGAAAATCACGGAGGAAGTCCGGCACAGTTAATATGCTGCCTGAGACGTGATCCAGAAGTAATGATGGAGGCGGACAAGCCTGGGATCGAACGTGGAGAAGGAGAACCCACACACCATCTGGTCTCAGCCATGTTTTCCTGTTTTTGGGGAACCTGTATTTTTTTTTTTACAGAAAAGCCTGTAAAACCTGAACCCCGTGATGCAGAGCCGTGGGTTAAACTGTTGTTCTCAGAACAGGTTGGCCTTTCTGAACATGTCGGCATCACTGGAATGTTTTAACAACAAATTTCACCTGGAAATGAAAACATAATCAATCGGAACTTGAATCTGAGGATTCATCCCATAAAATCCAGCAGCGTGGGGAATTAGACTTTTTAGAGCAGAAGAATGTTCTTTCAACTCTTCTTTACAAGTTAGAATGAAGAAATAAAGTCTATCACACACACAAAACTATTTAGAAAACAGTAACTGGAGCACAACCCAAATGAACATTAAACGTTTTGATTTGGTGAAAAAGAAAAGAAGCGGCAGACAAACTGCGTCCAGTGTTAGCTAAACGCCCAGCATTGTGATGCTAATGTGTTTTGAGCTGGAAAATGAATTTAAACCATAACAGAAGGCCTCACTTAGAGAAGAGATCTATTCTCATGGAGCAGTCGGACAGAAGTGCAGGAATGACACCGAGGTCCCAGGGGAAGCATCTCAGCCAGTGAAGGAGGAAGCAGCACACCGAACGGCCAGCTGCTAGCTTCCAGTCAAAACAAACCGAGTCTCTTTCCAAACCAAACACAGACACATTCTCCAGTTTAGTCTAAACATGTCATTCTTTAACATTTCAATGAGGAAAGGTGATATTCTTCTTGATTTAGAGGAGAGTAACTTTTCCAAGATGCTCAAAGCCCTTCATCTGTCATCAGTCTGCTTCACGCTGGAATCAATGTAACCCTGACAAGAAACCAGGTCCAAACCCCGACCCTAAACCCTGAACCTTAAATCCCAAACCTCCACCCCTCACCCCAGAGCCCAGCGTGTTCATGTCTGCAGCCAAACAATCAAATCAATTCAAAGTGAAAATAGAGAAATACAATATTTAAATCCATCAAGTGTGTTTTGAAACCTCAGAAGTTTTTCTTTTTCTCGAGCCGGGAGCCTGAAACAATCATCACCGTGAGGAAGGAGCCATAAAAAGATAATAGGTCGTCTTTATTTATGTTTTGCTGCTGTGTGAAATCAGCTGATTCACTGAATAGTTTGTAATTATCAACAACAATGGCTGATTAGGATCCAGCGTCTTCAGTTAAAATGCTTTAATGCTGCATCTTCACCACAGAACTTTGGATCGATGTATCTGGGGAGAATTGTTAAGCCAATTAAACATACAGCGTGAGTGACAGCTGAAGCCTTGAGCCAGGCTTTGTAACTGCCCCAGAAGCTTCCTGTGCAGTAAGCTGCTGCCACCGAGCTAAATTTGTTGTTATTCTCCCCAAGAATTAATTAATTCATTACAATTAGCAGAGATAACATTTCAAGCAGGGCGCCACGCGTCGTGATTCTCAATCCCTGCTAATCCCAAACCTCCCTGCAGGCGCCCGGCCGGCCGCCCCGCCCCGCCTTTTCCCTCCAATAGCACACGGCCCGGCAGCGGCGCCGTCCCAGAGGCCCCTGCGGTTGCCATGGTAGTTAATGAGACTCGTTAAGATCAAAGGCATGAAGACCATTGTTGACTCTCCAGGGGAGGCCGGCCGAGCCCAGAGGAGCGCAATTAGAGCCCGTTCAGGAAGCCAGCACACACACACACACTCACACACACACACACACCTGACGCAACGCTAACAAGAGCGGCTAACTCTGCGTGTGTGTGCAGTGTGTATGTGCAAGCCTTCAAACCCAGTGTGTGCATCAACTACTGTGTGTTCCAGTTTGACAATGCATGTGAAAGTGACACTGTGTGTGTGTGTGTGTGTGTGTGTGTGTGTGTGTGTGTGTGTGTGTGTGTGTGTGTGTGTGTGTGTGTAATGGGGGCTCACTGAAGGCACACAGCTCACCTCTAATGACAGACTGATGGTGACAATCACTATAATCACTAATAGATTCAGCATAACTGCCAGTTTAACGTGATACTTTATGAATTGCTGGAATAACTTTGAAAGTGAGCGAGCTCCTCTTAATTTAATTACACCCAGAGTTCAGTCGGTGGTGGAGACTGTGTGTGTGTGTGTGTGTGTGTGTGGAGGGACGTGTTTGTTCCTCCTGATACTTTGTTCGCTGTGGATGAATAATCACACAGCTGGATTAAAACCTGCCGGTGGCACTCTACCGCGTGGCGGTGAACCGTGTTTCATCTGGAAATGAGATTAAAATGAAGCTGAGGTGGATTCATGTGGATTCACTGCGGTTTAAACTATTTCTAGTACAGCGAGAGACCACTGGAGTCCGAACCGCCACTGAACCTCGAGCAGCTCGTCATAAAGTCTGACTGCCACGGATCTGGTTACACGACGACAGCGCTCAGTGGAAACGTTTGGAAACCGATTCCAAGGTGGAGCTTCTCAAAAACGCCACGTGGACAGACGTTTACGCCTGGTCCCAAGTCCATATCCGCCTGGTCCTGGTCCAGATTCTCCTGGACTTGGTAGTTTTAGAGTTGACGGTCACCATAATAAGAATCCAACTGGGTGTTCTGCCCGTGTGAGTGTATCCTTAATGTTTAGAGCAGAGTGTGTCCCTCTGCAGCGGCTCCATGAAGCACAGACAGACATTTTTATGATGGTTACACACCACAGTGTGTGTCAAAATGCTCTTAAAGACAGCAGTTTAGTGTAAAAACGATGTGTTGTCTCTTAAAACACTGTCGTGTAAACGAGGTCTGCACCTCTGAAGTAGGGGTGTGAATCTCAGCACTGAGGACGATTCGATACGCATCTCGATTCACTGCCAGCGATACGATACTTTAACGATACATGGAATTTTCTGGCGATACGGTGCGATACGATTCACCCTCTTCACGATGCGATGCGATAATCATTTAGTTCAAATCAATGTGATCCGATACGATATGATGCAATTTGTTGCGATACGATGCGATTCAACATAATGCAAATAAGCAAAGAGAAAAAAAAAGTGGCATCTGAGACTCACAGCTGCTGCGGTAAACACAGACGACCCTCACCGAGTGTGAAATATCCGTAAGAATTAAAAAAGAAAAGAACAAGAAAACAGATCTTTCTGAAAATACCACACCTCGCTTTGTGATGCATTTCAGATGGCGCTGCTTCAGGTTTTTCTTCAGGAAGATCAGTTGGTGATTAGTTGAAGATCTCCGGTGTCCGACGAGGAACTAGACGGGGAGGCGGCGGTACACTTGGTGATGTGGTTAATTGGTCTGCATGTTTGTCGTGCGGCTTCTTAACGCGGCATTCTTTGCAAATGACAGATGTTTTGTTAAGCTTTCCGTCTTTCTTTGCGAATCCGTAGTGTTTCCAAACATATGATTTAAACGTTGCGGGTGCATTAAATACAAAATCTTCCGCGCTGCTGCTTGCGCGAACATCCATTGTGTGTGCCTCACGGCTTCCGTCGTATATAATGATGGTGCCTTCACTGCGCCTGGGGAACACCAGATGGGGTGAAGTTTACAATGAACAAAACGGCGCTTGTGGATCCCTCCAGGCACGACAAAACACAAGTGGTCTTCGAACTGATTTAATGAAGTTTGACGAACTCCATTACAACCGTGAAAACTAGAAGCAAACAATACAATTAGCATTTCAACTCGCCGTATACAAACAGATCACAAACAAAACAATAGAATAAAATACCTCGTTGGCTGCATGCCTACAATGAAGGGATATCATCACCGGATCCTGCTTCGTGTTTCTTGATGGAAAATGTAATCCCTTTGAGCCAAATGGCGAGGTAATTCAACACCGTGTCGCCGCCAACAGAGAAACAGCAGTCCAAACCGGAAGTGAACGGCACTTACGTCACCCTTATAACCCGAAACCGAGACATGCAGCACACAATAATCACTTTACAATTAAAACATATTTCTAATAACCCTCCAATAAATATGAAATTGCAAATATAAGCAACAATTATAAATAACTATGGACACTAAAAAATGATGCATTTACAGCGCTTGCATCGGATTTTACCGATACCCGCCAACGCATCAAGATGAATCTAGATTTCGCTCGTCAATTGCATCGATACTCAGTGAATGAGCCGATGCACTCGCGTCGCGCACGTGCGCATCGATGCATCGATTAATATCGATTATTTTTCACACCCTTACTCTGAAGGTCAACAGACCTGTTTGATGGGCGAAATTCAAACGTGGAACGTCTTTACCAAAAACACACCCAGTAAAGCGACTCCCCGTCCCGATATTCGGTGAACACGGCGATGCTAGCAGGGTTTTCCTCTGGAGGTGTGGAGGAGGTGCGATCAGGAGCAGCAGAGACACTTTCACAGCAATAAAAACGGGCGACACATAGTGCTGCCGTCGTGTTAAAGGAATTACTGAAAATACTTCAGTCAGGTCCAATCAGCCAGTGAACCACCTCCACCGGACCATCGAATCACGGTCCAGATCCAAGACTTCCTCCCAGGAAGACAAGCAGCTGCAGTTCATCCAGACGAAACACTCGACACGTCCTCCCGCCGCGGGGAGGAGCCGAGGAGCAAACGGTGGGCGCTGAGGACGACCGTCCTCCATGCCCAGCAGACCCCAGGCCCCTTCAGCCGCTACCGTAAAACCTTCTCAGGAATGTCAAAACGTCAGCATTTAACTGTGTAGGCAATATAGTTATTTACTGAGGTAATTTTAACAAGAACACTTGCATGGGCGCTGCTTGAAATAAATAAATAAATACCGTATTGGCCTGAATATGAGACGATGTTTTTTTCCAGAAATTGCATCCTCAAAAGTGGGGTCGTGTTATAATCGCGGACTTACGGTGGATGGTCAATACGCATCCGCGCCGCTAGATGGAGCCAAAGTATCACTGACCAGAGAGCGAGTGGAGCGATGAAATGAGATCAAATGATCTGATGAAAAATGGCGGATCATCTGGAACAAAGGGGCTGAACGCTGGACAACTGAGCAACAACAGAGACGAAGTTATGATACCAACTTTAAACTGATGGTGATCAACGCAGCAGAGTCATCAAACAACTGCCAAGCCGCCAGGAGATCTGGTGGAGCAGAGCCTCGTTCTGATTGGAGAGCACAGAAAAAACACCTACAGATGCTAACGCTATGAGAAAAGCTTTCCGTGGTCCTGAGAGACGCTTCAGAGAGACTGATAGAAGGGAGAGTGAATACTCACTGAAAGACGGAAAGACGGAATGTCCACCACCAGAGCCTGATTCAGCTGAAGGCACTGGGAAGTTATTTACATCATTTATGCAGTTTTGACCCCTTGAGGCTTCTTGTTTGTTGCTTATTGTTTCTTATTTTGAGAAAGAGAATATATTTTTTATTCAATACTGTAGTAATATTTTTTCATTTTATATCTCGTGAAATGTTATCTCAGTTGTGAGTTTTTGAGTTTATAATAATTGTATAATGAAAAGTTGTTTTATGAGTGACCTTATTGTCTTCAGCATTTTATTTTATTTTTTTCACAAAATGATCTTTAAAAAATAGGAGTCGTGTTATAATCGGAGTCGTCTTATATTCGGGCCAATACGGTAAATAAAAGGAAAACTGGAGAAAAAAACAATTTTCAGAAAAAAAAAAAAATCCCACAAAGATCAAATTTAAATGGGTTCAAATCACACAGATCAAATTTAAGCACCGACAAAACACGCGATTTAAGCTTCATTTTCACTTTTATCGGATTTGCGCTCTTTATTTCATTTTGTGCCTTATATCAGCCTTTTCCTTTTTGTTTTTCTGATAATTCGGCCGAGTGCATTATGGCAGAAGATGTTTCACTGTTAAAAGCGCCGCGGTGTGGGATTGTCGTGGCGCCGGGAGAGATCCAAACGGGGGAGAGCGAGCGTTTTCTGTCCCCGGCTGGGCTCTTCTCTCACTCTTCTCATCTGTAAGAGAACGTTGACTGTAGTCTGTGCTACAGCGCCAGTCCTCCCGGTGTGGCGACTGTGTGTATTACACACGTCCGGTAAAAATGGCGGAGGGACAGAAAAAAATTAAACTCGATGTTGCGATTTAATATTTTTCACATCGATTGAAAATATAAAATCGAATTAGTTCGATATATATCGCCCAGCCCGAGTCACGCTGTGGACTAATCTCTTCGGCAGGGAGTCCGGACCGTCACTTTGTTCTGACGCCGCCGATAAACAGGAGCACAGAAAAGATCCGCTCGGCAGAGATTCACTGCGGCGGGCGGCGGCGAAGGGAACCAAAGGAAACGCTGGCAGGAGCAAACCGCGGAACAAAGAGCAGCTCGGCATCTGATGAGGCCGTTCCAACTGCGTGGGCGCCGGCGAGCTGAAACTATACCACTGAACCCAAGACGCCGAGTGTCTTCGTTTTATACACATTTCAGTGTTAATTCATGTCAACCAGCATTTACAGACCCAAAAGATCGCTTTCAGCCGAGGCATGCTGTAAATGCTGGAATGGTAACGCATCTTCCTGCCAGCATCAAACAGAAATACTTTAAGACTGGAATGGTTTACTGATGTCTGCCAGCCTAAAAGGTCTAGCAGGGAAAATAAAGCTCCTTCTGATCGTATTAATGTCAGTGGATCAGCATTAAAAGAGGACTAACATAAAGCTACACACACAATGCAAGACGACGGAATAAATGAAGAAAAAACACGGTGCAGCAGTGTGTTTGAAAAATAAAGACAAACCACAAAAACCTTCCTCTGTACTGAACTTGAAGCTAATGCAGTCCTTCCTGTGTTCAGATAACAGATCTTCCAAATCAATTCAGTGTGTGTGTGTGTGTGTGTGTGTGTGTGTGTGTGTGTGTGTGTGTGACTGCATTGGTTTTACATGCTGCATAGTTTGTATGTTCTTTTGCAGATGTGTTTTGCTCTGAGGGAAGAAAACTTGACGTTCAGCCTTGTCCTGGTCGGAAGACAGAAATGACAGACTGGCCTACACACCCACCCACCCGCTGAAATACCCACCTAAACACCCACCCAGCCACCCACCCTCCGCCCCACCTGGCAGTTTCAGTGCTTCCTGAACATCATCAGTCAGTTGTGACTCCTTGAGGAACTCCAGTGGATTCCTGCCTGTTCGCAGTGCTCCACTGGATCCTCGCTCCCCTGAGAGGTTTGTGTCTTTTCAAGACTCAAACCATCTGCCTGAACCGGAACAGACGAGATGGGTTCAGTTTGAACAGACTTCAAGCACAACGCCACAAACTTGAAGCACTTGAGTCCAGATGAGGGAGTGGCCCCGAGGTAGAAAATAACATATGGACCGACCATAATTAGGTTTTGAAGTTTCTGCTGGAATCTTTAGGTTAAAGAAGTGAACAAATAACAGACAAACTTTGATGTGGAGTTCTTTCAGGAGAAACTGATCGGTTGCCAAAGGAAGGTTTTATTTAAGTTTAAAAACATTAACAAAAACGATAGAGAAAGAAATGGTCCTGCTTCAGAAATGGTTTAATAAAAATAAATCATCATTAAATTTAAGTAAAACAAAGTTTATGTTGTTTTCAAATCAAAAAAGTCCAGAAATTGTAAACTTGAATTTAAATGGAAAGTGAATAGAAAGAGTGTCTGAATTTAAGTTGAAATGGAGGTCACATACTGGACACGTAAAGAAGAAAATATGTAGAAATATAGGTGTGATGAGTGAAGTTAAGTATTTGTTAAATTATAATGCACTGAGAATATTAGACTGTTTTTTAATTTTACTGTATTTGATATATTGTTTGGAGGTCTGGGGTAATGTATATCCTACTCATCTATTACCTTTAGTTATTTTACAAAAGAGGGCTCTTAGATTAATTAATAAAGCCGCTTCAAAAGAGCATCAACAAAACTATTTCTGAAGTCAGGACTATTAAAATTGAAGGATTTCACTGATTTACAAACATTAACAGTCATGTATAAAGAAAAAGATGCCTGCTACCTCGTGGCTTGCAAACACTTTTTACTTTGAACGGCGAAACAAGAAGAAGAAATCTTGATTTTAAACATAATTCTGTAA
Organism: Salarias fasciatus; assembly: GCF_902148845.1. Classification (NCBI taxonomy): domain Eukaryota; kingdom Metazoa; phylum Chordata; class Actinopteri; order Blenniiformes; family Blenniidae; genus Salarias; species Salarias fasciatus. The sequence goes on from NC_043758.1 coordinate 890,921, forward strand.
GAACGGCTCTTAAAGGAAGGTGTGTTTCTGTCACAGGTGTAAAAAATGGAATTCCTTGGAAAAAGCTGTGAAACAATGTTCAAACATTTTGCAGTTCAAATGTAAGTTTAAAGAAAAAACATGTAACATTTATGCAAAGGAGCAATAATAATGATGTGATTGATCTGTAGATTGATTGAGGCCATCTGAGGTTCTTCTGTTGTTTTCCTGTTTGAGTTTGGAAAGAAGACTGGGGTCGGAGTTAAAGGCTTATTCTTCATCCTGCTGCTGTTCTGGTACATGGGATGTGTGGATTTTGTGTTCTTATAAATCGTATCCATTTGTTGATTTTTTTTTTCTTGCATTCCCATGGAAAAGAAGAAATGAAATGAAATGAAGATGAAAGGTAAATCGGGAGGGGGCGGGAGGGTTTTGAAGACTTGTGATCCTCCATCTCGTGGTACGTGGCTCAAGTGGGGCGGGTTCTCCTGGGTCTGGTCATGGGCCCCCGGGGGTCCCGGCCGAGGCCTTCCTCTCCCCCGTTCTGAGTCCTGAGGGACTCTCTGGCCTGCCTCTGGTCTTCTCAGGGGTCAGAGGTCATGTGTCCATGATCACACTGATCTTTAATCCCTCTTCACGTTCTACCTGTGGACTCAGTCACCTTGTTCTCTTCTGGTCTGTGAGACTAATGGTGATCTGTAGCAGGCCTCTCCTGACGCTCTGCTGTAATTTGACACCTGGATCCTCGGCTTCACGCCCAGTTCACTACCAGGCTAAAAAAAAAAAAAGAAAGTAGCATAGCTATTTGGAACAAAGAGTGAACAGAAAAGTCACTTCTGTGAAGGCTTGAATAAATAAAAAATATTAAAAAAAACTACTACAGTTTGTTTTACCTGAGACCTGCTCCAGGACACTGTGCTGTGGATCTATGAAAACCACTCCTTCATTTTATCCACTTATTCTTCATTAAGGGAACACACAGTGCAGAGCTGCATAGATCTACACTGAGGGCCAAAATCTAAATACGAAATAGTCTGTTGATGGATGAGATGGAAGGAGGACAGAAGTTTCCATGTCAGAAAACTACAGCAAACCCGATCACACTGAACGCCAATGGGCATTCTGTGGATTTTCAAAGATAAATGAACAATTCAGAGAATGAATGAGCCAATGAAAGACGCAGCCATTAAACAAACAACAAGCCAATAAATGAATAAACAGGTGATCTAATCAAACAAATCAACAGAGGAATAAAAAAATCACTGTTCAAAAGAAAAAGGGAACAAAGCCAAAATATATCAACTAATGAACAAACACTAAGTAACCAACCACCAAACAAAAGAACCAGCCGCTCAATCAACCAAACCAACGGGCCAATCAACTGACACACCAAACACCCAAAGCACCAAGCAACCAACCAAATGACGTGACAGCAAACTAACTTCTTCATAACTTTTTGAAACACGAGTCGCTGAATCAGGAAGCTGTACCACCTTGTGCCACTGCCAGGAACGCCACTGGAGCTAACACACCCGCGCTACGCCGAGTCACAGATCGATATGTTGTTGGTGTGATCGTCGTCACATGAATCCATTAATATGTGAAAACTTCAGGAGCACGCGCCCAAGTTTTCGCTCCAGGATTTAAAACCGTCTGGCAATTAGACCTCCTTCCCACGCTGTGACGTCCCCCGATCAAACTCTGCAGCGCTGCTCATGGACCTGCAGCTGAAGGGAAATACTACATTCAACAACATCATGATGGTTGAGGGGTTTTTCCCCCACACCAAGAGAACCTACGTGAATGCAGAGGGACGGTGAGCCGGGTCAGGTGAGCTCCGCCTCCAGGTTTCTGCTTTCGCCTGTCGGCTGTTCAGACGTTTCGCGGCGGTTGAAATGGGTCACATGCCTGTCAGACCGACCGTCCCATCATCTTAGAACTGAGTGGAACAGACGCTTACAACTTTCTCCATCTCCTCATCTCCGCGAGTCCCATTAGAACTTTTACAGCCATAAAGATCGATGTGAATAAATAAACTTCCCCGAGGTGCCGTCAGCCAAATATGCTCGTCACACACTGGGGCAACGAAGCATCGTATAATCCATCTGCTTGCTGTTTAGCTCCCTCCCTCTGGTCCCACCAACCAACTTAACAGCCAATTAATTGTTTCTCCTTCTTGGCGGCCGCGTCTTTAATCAAGACGTCCAAACGCCGAGCGGCTCCTCGTGCGAACGCCCGCCACCGTATCGGGGCTCGTTTTCAATTATCGCTCGCTTGTTTTCCGATTGCTGACCGGGGGGATCGTTAACGGCGAACAACAGAGCGAAGCCTGACGGAGGAGCTACGCAAACATCAGCCGGCCGAGGAAGACGGCGAAGAGGAGGATCGACGCCACCGGCGGGTCCGTCACCGGGGTCAGAGGTCACCGGGGTCAGGGGTCACCTGGCAGCGGGTGGTGAACATCTGGAATCCTACGCCATTGTTTTTATTACAGTCGCACACGATAATAATTCTATTTAACGATCCCTGCACCTTATCACACACACACACACACACACACACACACACACACACACACACACACACACACACACAAAAGTAAGCACTTGCTAAACACACATTAGCATGCATTGAACATGAATCCATTTTCATTCGTCATAACATGAATTAATGCACACAGCTGTACACACAAACAGCACATTTCAATTTCACTCCAACAGGAGGGAGGAAGTGGACTGAAGCCGGGCTCACACTGGATCCGTTCCGGCTGCGTTGTGTCTCCGGTACGGAATTACCGCAAAACTGTGACTCACACCGACTTAAAGCTTCAGGTGCCATGAATCAGAGCTGATCCATCATTTCCTTCAGGGTCTTCAATTATGTCTTTTTGTTGTACTGGCCAACACTGAGTACTGATATGAGAACCACAACAAATTTAAATGCTGATTAAAAAATAAAAAAGTTTTAGCACATGTTACATTAACAGTCATGACCCCACTGCCTCAGATTTCACTGAATATTTCAAGCTTAGCCTGGGTGATCTGTGCATGTTCTGATAATATAAAATTAAAGTATTTTCACAGCATAACATCACTACTGAAACCATGGCCTGGTGTTATGTTCAAGAGAAAAACCAAAACTGTTTAGATACCAGCTTATAGAGACAGTCAGCATAACAGGCAAAACACCGCAGCACAACAGGGGCGGGACGTCCCTAGTAGGAAACAATGAAAAAGTACTTTTTCTTTCCTTTTTAAACTCTGTTCCAGATTAATTCCCTTACACACTAACGTCTTGATTCTGACACTTTAAATTCAAACTAACAGCTGTGATCAAGCTAACCTGGTCTCTAAAGACACAAGTCTAAAGTTCCCTTCAGAGGATAACGGTGTTGATCACGATGCTTCCTCCGACTGAAAGTTTTCTGACGCTTTATGTAAACTTAAGCTTGTTGAATCCCCAGGGATGATGGTCAGATCGCTTCGTCAGAGGGACGGTCCGAGTGTCCCTGAAGGGACAGATTAGCGCCGCATTAATCAGCATCATGGCGGAATCTGGCTATCTAACCTGCATCAGCTGCTTCCAGAGGAAGTCCGGCCTCCTTATCGGTCAGAATGAGTGAGTGCGGGTTTAGCGGCGGATAACAGAGTGGAGGATCAGATAGAGCCGGCTCTCCTCTTAATGTGCTCCCGCTCACAGATACCGTCCACTCGGATCTGATAGCGTGCGCGCCCATCGTTCAGGCCCATAATTGAGCGCTCGTGGTCAGCGAGGGCCGAGGGAGCTTCGGGCGCCACTCCGGCTTTGTGGGGAATGTCGGCTGTAGCTGGTTGACTGGGCGGTGTCTCAGTCGGGACGCTGCGGGTTTGATTCCCGTATCGCTGGGAGAGCCAAAGCCGTTTACTGCATGTGTTTGGATGGAGACGAGCGCCAACTTCAACGTTACCCGAAGGAAACAGTCTGGAGCCAAACACTGGACGACACGTCAGCTATCAGCAAAATATCCCTCCCTCCCTGATCCCCTCCATCCTATATCCATCCCTAATGCATCCATCCATCCCTCCAAGGGTTGCCCCGCCCCTAAAGCGCTCGGGCCAGCCGAACACGATGCTCCTACTCCTGAACGCCGCCGCGGCTCAGAAAGCACAGATTGAAGGACTCGCTCACCTTCTGTCATCTGCTGGAGGGATCAGTCCTTCCCGACACCTGAAACGAGACAAAGCAGAGCGCATGTAAACACAACCAGCATGTAAACACACACAACACAACCAGCATGTAAACACACACAACACAACCAGTGGCCAGGAGCAGCGGCTCCAGCTCCTCCAGCAGGAATCTGGCGACATGCAGAGCTGAATCAGCACGGAGCGATAACATTCCCATCCTGTATTTAACAGAAGCTTCCAGTGGATCTGACAGCTCGTGTAACAACAGGATCTGAGCTTCGCTTCTTCAGTCCCACACTGGATTCAGCTGCTCACAATAAATAAATCTGCTGATTACATTAAAGACAATCAGATTTTTCTATTTCACATGGATTTTATATTGACAAATTCTCTGATCGTGTTGTGGACGTCTGTCTCAACCCTGCAGCTTGTTGCTCTGATATCACCCTCATTAGCTTGAAGCATTTAAAGTCTGTGAAACCAAAAACACAGACTACTGAGATCATAGTTCATTCAGCTTTTAACTAACTTCGAAACTAGAAACAGCATTTCTGACATGTTTTAATGCGATGGTGTAAAATAAAATGAAGGCAGAACTCTGACCTGTAAATGTTCAGGACATTGTAAAATGGAACCGATGCACGATGAAGCAGCAGGAATACCAAATATCAACAGACACCTGAAAACACGTTTCACTCTTCAGGCGTCAAAGAAATCGCTAAATGTATCACAGAGTGCAAACAGCTGAGGAAAACAAGGAAAACAAGGTTCTGGGCTCAGGAAAAGCTAAATAAATACTCATTTAGGCTTTTCTTTGTTTCATTTGTCTCTGGCATCAAGCAGAGTTACATATTAAAACATTGAATAAAAAATATCTAGTAAATCAAATGAGGCTGGCACCAGAAAATAAAAGGAACGACTCAGAAAAAACAGGCTTTGGTCCGACTCACATTAAACTAAAGTACATTTTGTTCTTAGCGCCCAAAACTGGATTCAACTTTACTCCACTCTGACTCTATGAAGAGAAGCTCACGCTTGACGTTAATGTTAGCCGCTAACTATCCAACTAGCTTAAAGACAAGACGGCCCCTCGCCGTCAGAAACGTAATCAGACGCTACCTGCCTTCTGTTCAGGTGTATCGCCGTCGTACTTCATGGAACGAAATTTCTGCCTTGCAGATTTTGCACTGGACAGTCCTATTTTGATAAACTGCTCCAAAAACCTTCTTCATCGGCTAGCTCGCTACTGTTCTGTGCATCAGAGGCAGAAAGGCAGATGAGACAGCAGAAGGTGATCGAAAACAAGCTTAAAAACACGTTGATTACTGAAATAGCCACGGATAATTTCATTTTGGAAGTCGGTGTTGGCGAGACCAGTCGACAAATCATGGCAGCCCTAATGTCCACAGCAAATTGTCCAAAACAAATACGAATACTTTATTGTCCACCAAGGTGGAAATTTGTCTTTGTTTTCACCAGACACATTAAAAACACATTACATTAGCACATGGCACAACACGACATTTCATGCAATCAATCAATCAATCTGTTGCATAATCCAAAAAATTGGCAAGTGCCTCAACAAGGTGAAACCTTATAAAGAGTTGACCACTTTGATTGTGTTTGGCACGAAGTTCTTGAAAATATTTCTCTTTGGCATTTTCAGTCTGTACCTTCGTCCTGAAGGAAGTAGCTCAAACTCTCAGTTTAAGGGTGGGAAATATCATTTATGATGCTCATCGCCTTATTTCCCAACCGCTCCTCGTACAGGCTGCCAGCAGCTCTCTGTGGCCGCCCAGTGATCTTTGAGCTTCAGTTCACAGTCCTCTGCAGTTTATTGTTATTCCTCACGCTGAGGTTCCCAGACCACCTCAGCATGTTGAAGGTGAGAAGGCTCTCCACCAGGCTTTTCTACACAGCTTCAAGGATTGGTTGACTCACCCTGAAACTGTTCAACTTTCGAAGAAGGTACAGACGCTACGAACACTTCTTAAAAACAAAGTCAGTATTTTCAAGAAAAGCAAGTTTCATGTCAATGTACTATGTGTGAGGTATTTAGTTATTAACAGTCTCAACTGGTTCAACATGAATTTTAACAGGTGCCAATACCTCTTTATCATTATACACTATGAGCTCCTTTGTCTTTGAGACATTAATGTCTAAAAAGCCATCCAAGCACCACAGCTGCATCAAAGACACATAATTAAAACACAGACGATCTGTCACAGTGTTCCCTTTCTGTAACAGGGCGACCAGCGCCACATCATCAGCATATTTAAAAAGCTCAAAGAATTCATCACAAACTTGAAAAGCATTCGTATAAACAGAAAAAAGCAAAGGAGATAAAGTAGCCCCTTGAGGCCCCCCTGTATTTATCACAGTCTCCTCTGAGACATCAGAACCAAACAGTACTCTCTGAGGCCGATTGGTCAGAAAGTCCCTGACCCATTTGATTCTGCCTCCATTGAGCCCCAAGTCCACCAGTCTGTGCAGTAGGATATGTACCTGCAGGGGACTGAAGGCAGACGTAAAATCCACAACGACAATCCAAGCATAACAGTCAGAGGCCTGAAGGTGTTGAGCTACAGTGTTAAGCAGAGTGATGGCTGCGTCCTCTGTGCTTCTCCGACATTTATATGCAAACTGCAGCTTGTCCAGACAGCTAGCTGCAGCAGACACGATGTGCTGGCTCACAGTCCTCTCCATGGTTTTACACAAGATGGAAGTTAACGCTATAGGGCGAAAATCGTACAGTTCAGATACTCCAGATTTTTTAGGGACGGGCACTATGCTCGAACATTTCCACGACTGAGGGCATGTGTGTGTGTGTGTGTGTGTGTGTGTGTGTGTGTGTGTGTGTGTGTGTGTGTGGAGGAGAAGGTTAAAGAGTACAGTAAAAACACCCGTTAACTGATGCACACAGGTTCCTAGTAGTCTTCCACTGAGCCCATCCGGTCCTGGGGCTTTACCTGGTTTAATGCAGGCTAAACTGGCAGCAACCTCATGCTCAGCAAGAACAACAGGTTCATATTCAGGGATCAGACTGCAGGATTCATCCCGCTCTGCACTGAAGCCTGTCTTATCAAACCTGCTGTAAAACACATTCAGATCGTCGGCCATGGTAGGAGATAGAGATGTTCCGATTCTGATACCAGTATCGGAAATTGTGCCGATACTACCGAAAATGCTGGCATTGGTGTCGGCGAGTCCTGGAGTCCAGGCACCGATCCGAGACCACGTCATTAATTAAATTAGTAATCTATTTACTGGTCAGCTCCGTTAGCTCCGTTAGCACTGACACTTCTTCTGTAATGTTTTACGGCAGCCTGCATCCCCTTGGTGGCACTACCGCCATCTGCTGGTCGTTAGCTGACACAGTTCTTTGCCGCTGTGCTGCAGCTTTCTGTTCTTGAGAAGAGGAATGGATCAGGTGACAGACGTACAGTGCCTGTTAAGAAGCTGTTTGCCGATGTTTAGAGAGCAGCTTCTGCTCTTTGGATTTTTATATTTTGAATGTAACTTCTTAGGTTGGTTTTGGACGATAACATTTTGGAAAGTAATCTTTTAAATTGCTGTTGAACTATTTTTTTCCTGTTCTATTTCAATGCCTTGTTCATTTTACCATGTTATGTTTGCACCCTAATTAAAAAAAAAACCTAGAGTTGTTTATTAAGTTACTCTTGCATTACTGTTATTTATACTGTTTTATCTAAATGACTTTATTTTACAATATTGTGTCTGGACTTCAATTTAGAAATGCAACAACATATATTCCCAGATTTAAGTTGTCGTTGCACTACTGTTTAATATTGTTCTATTTAAATTCCCTTTTAATCTAAAAATATTGGGGCTGCACTTTAAGTTATTGAAAATAATTATTCCGAGATTGATTTAGTTCAATTGTATTTGCACTGCAGTTTTTTATCCTGTTCTATTTAAAGATAAATGGCTTGAATTTGCTGTATTGATTCATGTTTTAAAGGGTTTATCCTGAGCCAGGCTTTACCACAGTGAGAATCATGTGACAGTCCTGCAGGCGAGGCATGGTGTTATTTTATAATATACTGGTATCAGATCGGTACTCGGTATCGGCCGATACCCACAGTAAAAGTATCGGTATCGGTATCGGGAGGCAAAAAATGGTATCGGAACATCTCTAGTAGGAGATGTATGAGACAGTGGAGCATGTTTGTCTCTCTGCCCATCATCTGATGTAATCCCTCCCATGCACTTTTTACGTTTCCAGAGCAGAACTGTCTCTCAACTTTTTCCTTATATTCCATCTTTGCCTTGTACAGTTTACATCTCAGCTCAGATCTCTTTTCTCTGACAAGGTCCAAGCTCCCCTCAGACAGCTGCTTTCTTTTCATTTATGCAGGCCTCTAACTCGCTGGTTATCCGCTGCTTGTTATTTGGATAAAGCTTCACAGTTTTAGTGTGAGCGACATTACTTTCGCAAAAGCTCAAATAAGCAGTAATGGTCTCTGTGAGAACGTACACACTGTCATAAGAAGGAAAGAAAATCTCCCAGTTAGTGTCTTCCAAGCAGTCTGTTAATGCCTCCGTGCTGTCCTCTGTGCACACGCGCACGACCTTAGTCACTGGCTTTTCCTGTTTTAAGTTTTGATCTGCACTGCGGGAACAGGTGTACTGCAAGATGGTCGGACTGTCCCACATCAGGCCGACTGAGCGACTTATACGCATCCTGTATGTTCCCATAGCACTGATCCAGGATGCGCGTTAGGTGCGTGGGACAGTCCACGTATTGATGTAGTGTAGGCAGATGGCTGGAAAGTTCACAAGAATTAAAATCACCGAGCACAAAGACCGGCTGATCCGCTGAGCGAATCATAAGTCTCCGCCATGCGAGCCGCTGCTCCCTCCAAGTCAGGTCCAGGTATGTACACAAGGATGATCCTGATCTGTCCAAATTCTCTAGGCAGATAGAACTGGCGAAAAGACATCACCACGATTTCAATGTCCCAGGTGCACACTTTCTCCCGAACAGTGTACTGCGTAGCCCAGCGTGTGTCAACAAACATTAACAGGCCGCCGCCGACAGATTTGTTGGATTTGACAGCATCTCGATCCGCTCGTATTAGCATGTAACCAGGCAAAACGGGATCCGGCGCATCCTCCTTCAGCCAGCTCTCCGTGAAGCAGATCAGGTTACTGCATCAGAAGTCTCCGTCATATTTGACTTTCGCTGACAACTCCTCAGATTTCTTGTTTATAGAGCGAAGATTAGAGAGAGTGACTACCGGCGGGGGGGGGGGGGGGGGGGGGGGGGGGGGGGGGGGGGGGGGGAATGACAACCCCTTCTGCTTTCCGTTTAGTCCGTTTCAGTTCGGGGTGCTCGTCCAGCAAGCCCACGGGGAGATCCTGAACAGCGGCGTGGGGTTTCACCAGTGGAGGTCAGGATGCTACTAGAGATGCGTGGATGGCTCATTTTTCCATCCGCAACCACTTCTTAAAATCTCCATCTGCCCGCTATCCGCCCGCACGAAAGATTTTTTTATCAATTTTCAAAACCGAACCCGCCCGCCATCCGCAGAATAGCGTTTTGTTGCTTTTTTTATTTGAGTGCTTCAACTGCAACCCACCCGCATGTCATTAAAATCTTAATTTTTCGACACGTCATCCGCCCGCTCCGCGGTTATCCGCGGGCTCCATGGGTGCAACCGCAATCCGCGCATCTCGAGAAGCTACCTCTCTCCGTGTGAGATCCTTCAGTGATTAAAAAGTTCACGACGCTCAGTGCCAGCTACAGCAATAAACGCCTATCGTCATTTTGCATGAAATGTAGTGCCAGTTCAATCATTCCAGTTCATAGACAGCACAAAAAATGAGACAACAACGCAGCGCCGCAGCAGCCTGCGCCGCAGCAGCGGAACGTGACGTTTTGTACGTGGGAGGAAAAGTAGGTTGCAGATTCAGGATGCAGCGATACAAGTAACCTTCAGCTATTTCCTGAAACCGAGCACAGATACGTAAACGAAAAGCCAGTTTTATGAGTTCCACCTCTGCCTGAATACTACGAGTCCCTTCACCACCCTGGAAGACTCCAGTGTTCCACTGAGGGGGCGTTATGGGCGACGTATCGACGCTACACACTGCACGGTGTGTTGCAGACTGTAGACCGAGGGGCCAAGCTGGTACCGAGTGAATCAGTCAGACTTCACTCATGTTTAGCATGTAGCATCACTGATGTGTGAGCCTGAAACCCTTTAGCATGTAGCATCGCTGGTGTGTGAGCCATGAAACCCTTTAGCATGTAGCATCACTGGTGTGTGAGCCCTGACAAAAGGTAAGCCGCCTTGCTTTTAGGAGGAAATGTTTGTTTGCTAGTTGCATTTCTTTTTGTTTTGGAGGAATTCAGTCTTTATAGTTGAACAGAGAGACACTTTAGCTGTAAACATCTTTATGTTGATGAAGAACCTTCCAGTTCAGATCTTTAGACTGCGACAATCATCTTTTTCCATCTTTGCAGGTTCTTGGGGGAAAGTGTCACACAGGGCGATACGACCGAAACAAGCGGAATAAAAAAAACAGCAGTCAAAGAGTCGTGTAAACAAATCAGACTGCGTGTGGCGTCGCTGTCTCTCAAGCGGTGTTCCGAGCCGTTAGCAGGAGGGAGTGGAAGCCATGAGTCACGTCTGATGTGGCGAGGGTATAGCTGAACCCACTGAGTCATCGCCACACCAATCCTCATTTCATCTTCCAGCAGTTGTTGCCAAACTGCATCTCTGAGCAATGAAGACAACGTTGGAACGGAGCGACTCACGAGCAAATGGATTCGTCGGAAAGGCGAAGAGGCGGATGACAAATGGGTGTCAGCGCACGAGGAGGAGGAAGAACGCCGGCAAAAACAGCAGAATAAATTACCCCGACTAGTTTTCTTCCATCGACACGTCTCTGGAGCTGATAGATGGCTTATAGAGAGTGGGGGGGGGGGTTGGGTGCCGGAGATGAAGTGTGATTCAAGGAGACGTGGAGTAAAGGGGGCGGACGGAGCACTGCTCCCAAAACCAGAACCAGAGATTCATCCATCAGCTGTGAAGACAAAGCTCCGAGTCGCTGCCTCTGTGCACCACTTGTCTGCAGCTTTCCCATCATCCTCTCATTCATCCTCATCTTTCCGACGTGCTCCAGCCGCCCGTCCATCTCCCTCCCCGAGAACACTGCGAGGGAAATCTCAGCCGACGGCCCCGGAAGCGTTCTGATAATCTGCTCCGTCTGTCTCTCCGTGAAACCGGACGAGTCGACTTTAAAAAGCCGACCGACCACTTTGATCTCCAGACTGAGCTGTGAACGTCACAACCTCTGTGTGTGTGTGTGTGTGAGTGAGTGAGTGTGTGAGTAAGATGGTTTAAAAAAGGAAATCTTCCACTGAGACGCTCTTGTTGTGAGAGTCAATCATCTGGGATTTAAATATGAATTCTTAGAAGTGAAGAAGGTCAGATGAAGGTCCAATGAAAGGCCTTCAGCAGCAGTGAGTGCCCTGGTGGAGCTACCTGGTGGAGGAGGTGTTAGTGTGGCCAGGTGTGTCTGGTCAGTCCAGACCTGAACGGTCCGGAGACCAGACCTGAACGGTCTACCATCCACTGGCTGAAGTTTTTGGTTCAGTGATGCAGGAAGTCTGCGTCTCAGCTCCCAGTGACAGAAGAAGCCGTGTTTCCCTTTCAGCTCAATCAATCATGAAGGCATCGAGCGACTGGTGAGCGGTTCTGCTCAGTGCCCGTTTCATTATCTACTGAAGCAACGGAACAAAAGAGAAGTAAAGCCTGAGCACGAAACACTCAGAAAACCTCAAAATGCAACCGGAGAAACTGACAACACATCTGAACGCTGGCAGGATGGAGCTCCGGGTTCCACTCAGCTGGACGCCGTCTGCAGTCACAGAGCTCTGATTTCCACCAGGATGTTCAGAGAAAGACCAGTTCTGTGGAGCCAGGAACCTCAATGGGAAGTGGCGTGAGTGCAGAGGGAAGATTCAGATTTCAAAATGGACCTTTCTGTGATTAATGCGTCTCCAGTCGGCCAGCACCTGAAGATAATGGATGGATCGATGGACAGGATGGATCACTTATTTCTCAATAACCTGAACGAATGACCGTAGATCAGACTCCAGTTAGTTTTAAACCAACTGGAGATGCTAGTCAAAGCATGTTTTATGGATTAACTGTCTAAGTCTGGATCCATAGTGGATCATCACACTAACAGAAAAGTAAAGCTGGCACAATACAAGCACCCTCAAAGGGTTAACTCTAAACACGTTTTTGGACAGAACCCACACAGGAACAGAGAGAACCACCGAACCATCCACAGAAGAGCTCAGAGCCTGACTCTTTTTTATATGGAGAATAACTCCGGGCTGGTTTCATTCATTACCTTCTCATTTGGGCTCCCGGTATCAACACGGAGCTGAAGGTCAGCACTCGGCTCGCCCTTTAAGAAAGTGGCATGAGAGCATCTCTAATGAGCAGACACCTGGATATCAGTTATTTCACGCCGCAGTGTTCTGATGAACGGGAAAAGCTCATTAAGGCGGCGATCCGCATGCCTGCGTGTAAACACAGAGCGTCTGAGGGCAGAGCGTTGTTCTGGAGGAACGCGGGTCACGGCTGTCCGATCGCATTACCTGAGGAGTTTATGCTGTCCGAGCAAAGCACGCACTGGTATCATTCTATTAGGAAAGGCCGGTCCGCGCACCGCGCGCCGTCAGCCCGGACCGGAGCCCAGCGGATCCACTCCACGGCTGTGTGGTTTCCCCGCTGAAGACTGAAGCTGGTAAATGGGCTAATGGCATGCAGCACGGAAAGTTTTTATGCTGATGACGGGCTATAGTTCCAAGTTTAAGTAAAGAAGTAAACAAGAGGAGTGCTGAGGCATGCATGCATTAGCACTGGAGTCTGAAGACGGGCAGGATGGACTCACGGAGCGCTCACAGTAATATATCACATTAGATCCGCCCATCCAAACACCCAACACACTCCTCCAGTGCAGCAAATCACACACTGAAAACACACCTTCCCACTATACACACCAACAAACAGCAGCTTTCAAAACACTCCTCCACCGGTGTGTGAATGTGTCTGTGTGCATGGGTGAATGTGATAATGCAGTGTAAAGCGCTTTGGTCTCTGCTAATGCAGATGAAAAAGCGCTATATAAGTGTAGACCATTCACCATTTACCAAAGCTATCAACAAGGGCCAAAGCAGAGAGATGAAGGACAACTTAATTGAAATTGACAATCAAATACCAAGATGAAGACTTGATTTTATTTTTATTAATAGCTGGGAAGAAATGCGATGCAGGCGACAGACTGAGACTCAGCTGAAGTATTTAACAAGTCAACATGCCGATGGAGAGTTTTGTTTGACAACTTCCACCTTTATAGTTTCTGATCTCTAAACTCAACACTGCCCCCACAGCTCCCTGCCAGTACTGCAACATGCTCAGCGCACATAATGAACTGATCCCCGTGTCTCTGGAGGAGGATCAGACGCCCCGTTCACACATTTCAAACCAGAACGCATGAATTTTGTGGTTTTATTTAAAAACAAGTTCAGAAAACAAAGTATGTGTATATGCGAGTCCAGGAGATAATGGACCAGGATCAAGGCCAGGAGATTACAGACTGGGCTAGATAACCATTAGAAAGGGAATTTAGCAGAATATGGGGCCTTTAAAGAGATGCAAAGCTGCCGTGATACCCAGTGAAAGCAAAAAGTCTGGACGTCAGTGTTTTAGAATATTATGAGCAGAAGTCCGGGGCCCCTGTTGAGGGCTGTCTGGGAGTAAGTCAGACCAGTTCCAGGTGCATGTTGGATTCCAGGGCTGCCCTTTGTCACCAGTTCTGTTTAGAATTTTTATGGACAGAATTTCTAGGGCCAGCCAGGAGCTGGAGGAGGTGTGGTTCAGGGACCAGGGACCAGAGGAGGTGTGGCTCAGGGACCAGGGGCAGGAGGGGTCTGGTTTTCGTTTTCCAGGTTTTTAATATCTATTTATGCTGAGAACTTTGCACCGATGGTGGTTTCAAAGTGCTTTAAAAATAAAGCTGAACTGAATGGCGTCACTCCTGCCCAGTGTGGATTAGCATCATTGTGCTACTCTTCATTAGAAGATCATATTAACAAGTAAAGTCTTGACTGGAGGCAAGATATCCACACTCATTCAGACCCACCATTTGCAACTAGCGTTATTTTTAAACGCCTCTTTGTCACACTGAACTATTTGCCTCATGTGACCCTGATCCCTCTTTGTTCTCCACCTCCTGCTGGGTGTGTTCTCCACCTCCTGCTGGGTGTGTTCTCCACCTCCTGCTGGGTGTGTTCTCCACCTCCTGCTAGGTGTGTTCTCCACCTCCTGCTGGGTGTGTTCTCCACCTCCTGCTGGGTGTGTTCTCGACCTCCTGCTGGGAGTGTTCTCGACCTCCTGCTGGGTGTGTGCTGCAGTGAGGCAGGTGAGACGGCTGACAGCGGCCTCCACTCAGGTGAACAGCCAGACGCTCCAGTGAAGCTGCGAGATGAAGCGGTTCAGGACTGCCGGCTCAGAGGGGAGCACGGCGTTCTGACAGCTATGAGAGCTTCTGGGAGGAAGTGTTTCAAACCTTCCTGCAGGTGATAGTTGGACGAAGTGAGCAGAGCAGACGACGCCGCGCTGACGCTTTAGGGATCGGTGGAAGTGTCACAGTGAACTGCAGCTGACTGAGCAGAAGAGAACCCACACACGGAACCGAAAGCCGACCCGAGTCTGAGATCATGAAGTTCTGGGTAAGGCCGCATCAAGCTGACCCCCCGTATCCCCCACCCCGCTGTGCAGTGTTTCCACCTGGAGTCAGATGTGACTCTGGGTGGAGAAAATCCAGCAGAGGAAAAGCATGGATGATATATTCATGTGACAGGGCGAAAGAGAGTCAACATTTAACCTTAAAAACACGCAGTCTCGACCTAGAACGGCTCTGGAACCTGGAACCACATCAAAACCGTCTCCACTTCATGCCAACTTGCTGCTGGCGCCGCCATCAAACCCAGGATCTGGTTTACTGGAATTCTCAGCCTGGTTCATTGGGATGCTTTCCTACATTCCAGACATCCTGATGATTGTAAGACGTTGAGAAAACGAGAAGTTCTCCGAGTCCGGTGACTGTAGACGATAACCGAGTGGCACAGACAGGTGAGGGGTGGAGAGGTGGAGGAGGACAGCTGCAGACCACATCAGGAGGGCTGTCTTCACTGCTGGAGCTCACAGATGGGTAGAAGACCACATTCATGAGCTCATGATGGATTTCCACTCCAAAGCTTCTGACGGCCGCATGGCCAGGCAGAAAACACTCGAGTGGAGAGACGCTGGAAACGATGGAGTCCAGCAGAAAAGTGCTGCTCCACCTTTAAACTGCTCCGCCGCGGGTTTCTGCAGCCTCAGCACAAAGCAGCCCGGGTGGAGTCTCCAGAAGCTTCCTCGCTTTTCAGCTCCCACTTCACAGCAATGAACTCCAGACGGAAAGTCAGAGGGAGGACGCACTGCAAAGCTTGAGATGAAGACACACCCACACACACACACACACACACACACACACACACACACACACACACACACACACACACGCCCACACCCACAGGTTTATAAGCGATCAAAGCTCTGATAACCCGACCCAGATGAACTGATGGCTCGTCGAAGCTCCTGACTTCACAGAGCGTGATGGAAACTTTTCCCTCTGAACTAAAAGGAGTTGCTTTATCGTAACATGACCTCAGTTCACACATTCACTGCGTGAACTGAGGCCACTGTCAGTTAATTACAAGGACTTATTAATATATTTACCGTGATCGGATTGGAATTCAGTCAACGTGTACGATCAGAGTAGCAGGTATTTTATTTTACGACCACACGTTAATGGTGCAGATCCAACTGACGCAATCAGAGATGCTCTCCGCTCAGAGGAATCCACTTCTTAAAACTCATTATTCAGTAAAATTAGTTCTCAATTTAAACAATAATTACATTCACATTTTCTACATTACGCCCCAGCTTGGAAAAAAAAAAAAAAGAAACAGTGGATTTGCTGAAAACCTGCATAAGTTTCTCTCTTAGCAGCAATAATGAAGAAAGTGGAAGAAAATTTGTTTCAATGACCGGAAATGATCCCAAACATTCCACTCAGTCTAGGCTGGCAGATTTATGTGAAATATACAACTAAAGACGGCCTCTGATCAGCTGATCGTCTGCCGCCGTTCTCCATCAGTCTTCCACTTCCTGAGGGAAGAGGATCAAGTGAGCAGGAAGTGGGAGGAAACGCGTCGGAGTGGGAACTTCTCACTGGGAACCCGGGAATCTTCTGTCTTGAAAGTCAGCTGGCTACAGTGACCTTTGACCCCTGAGGAACACCGACTCTCCACGTGGTTTGGTTAGTGTGTTGTGAAGATGAAGAGAGGTGTGTGTGTGTGTGTGTGTGTGTGTGTGTGTGTGTGTGTGTGTGTGTGTGTGTGTGTGTGTTCTTGTATTTCTATCCTTGTCGGGGCCAAATGTCCCCACAAGGATAGCAAAACGTGGAACGACGTGCCTTGTGGGGACCTTTTTCCGGTCCTAAGTAGGAGAAACAGTGTTTTCTTGACCATGTTGTTGTTACTGAAAAAAGTAAAAGTGCAAAAACATTTCTTTAGGGTTAGGCTTTGTTGTGGTGTGGGTTAGGGTTAGGGTAAGGGTCAGGGTTAGGGGCTAGACATGAATGGGAGTCAATGGACGGTCCCCACAAGGATAGAAATACGAGACTGTGCGTGTGTGTGTGTGTGTGTGTGTGTGTGTGTGTGTGTGTGTGTGTGAATGAAGCAGCCTGATTAAAACTCTCCTCTAAACTCCAGGACAGGACCAGGATGCCCCTGCCTCCTGCAGAGCTCCGGACTGGATTCCTTCCACGTACACACACTTTACACAGCTCCCCCGTCGCCCTCTGTCCTGCTGCTTTAATCCCTCACTGCTTCTCTTCAACCTGCGCTCGCACGCACGCACACACACACACACACACACACACACACACACACACACACACACACACACACACACACACACACGTACGCTCGCCTTCTCTCTTTCACCTGAGAAGCTCACTGAAGAGTGTTTCCTGTCAGCTTCACGACACTCGCTCTGCTGACACTCACTGTGATGCGAGAGAGAGAGAGAGAGTGTGTGTGTGTGTGTGTGTGTGTGTGTGTGTGTGTGTGCGCCAGTGTTCAGGAGATGTGGCACTCAGGGTTAAAGGTGCATGACTTTCGATGTGTGTTGAAAGCAACCGTGCGTGTGCAGAGAGCAGAGGTCAGAAGGAGATGCTCAGCCTTAATCTGATCAAGGCTGCAACACACACACACACACACACACACACACGCACGCACGCTCACACACACACACGCACAGTGTGTGTGTTTTCATCTTGTTCTGGTCGCTCCTGAACCCTCCGACCGTCTGCCTGATGCTGAACGGCGACGCCTCTCGTCTCCCGGAGTTACTGACTCAACGTCGTGGAAACTGATGGTTCTTCCTCTCTTCAGAAACTCGAGTTCGTCCTCAATAATTCAGGTCATTGCTCTGCAGACCAACTCCAATCAAATCAATTTACCATCATTCCATCCAGCCGTTCGTTTGTTTTCTGCGTCGTTTGGAAAAGATGAAACCAAATCAGCTGTATTATATATTGATGATACGAAATAGCTTTTAGTTCAGATTGTCCATCCGGGTGTGTGTGTGTGTGTGTGTGTGTGTGTGTGTGTGTGTGTGTGTGTGTGTGTGTGTGTGTGTGTGTGTGGCGACACTCAAAGGTCAGATCAAATCAATGAATATATTTCCAGTGGTAATGAGCGGCGGAGTCCCTGCGGAGCGGCAACGGAGCACGTGTTCCACTGTAGCTCTATAAATAATAGAAGCTCCGCTCCAGGGAGTGAAATTGAAACAGCTTTTAAAATAATGCAATTTCCAAACACGACTATCATCCATTCTGTGCAGAATATCGCTGCAATTTATTTCTGAGTGTTACAGTGATGAAGGGCTGAGTGGAGGAGGCGGCGTCGCAGGACGTGATGCAGCGAAAGAAGTGGAACGAAGAACGCCGGCGCTCCGTCTGGAACGTCACATGGAAAGTAAAGAGATGAGTCTGGTTCTACAGGAAGTCTCCTCTGAGTCTGGTTGTCCAGGTTTCTTCCAGGTTCTTTTGTCTCCTCTCCCTCCTCAAGTTGAATTGTTTGCTTTAATTATTGTAATTGGTGCAATAATGAAGAAATAAAACTGAGCTTTGATTTGAAACTCTCACATACGTACACAGGCAGATCATGCAAACTCCAGACAGAAGAAGCACACACAGCCAGAGCCGACCAGCTTCATTCACACGCCACTGAACAACAAAGTCATTTCAAGGCAGTTTTACAGAGAACGACAAAACACATTTTCTCTTTCTAAAACTCCTTCGTTCAACATTTCAGAATCTTCTCAAAGCCTCCCAGCAGTCACTGCTTCCAGAGGCTGAATCTCATCCCCAGTGTGTTTTAATTGAAATTCACACCAGTTAAACTGCTGACTTGTCGAGGCTTGAGGAAGCGTTGCGGATGTAAAGGTCCCGTCGTCGTTTCTCGTTGCAGCTCCGACCTGAGCAGCAGGCGCCTCACCGCCTTCAGTGGTGGATTAGCACCGACGCCGACGAGCTTCTCCCACGAACTAATGGTGTGTGTCACATTTAAACGTTCGACATGTTAACAGGAGAACGCCGGTGGAAGCCTCGGGGAAGCCGCAGGAACATTTCAGGACATATTTTAGCTTAATGCGCCATATGGCGGCTGTTTTCCTTCCTCCATTAGCGCCTGATGAATATCGTGATTTGAAATGCGTGGCGCCGCCATGTTTCTTAGATTGTTTGCCACTCCTACAGTGTGAATGGCCCGGCGGTAGTGGCGACCCGCTCCGGGGACAGTGGCAGGTGGGGCGGTTCACCTGTCAAACGGTAACGCAGGTGTCCTGAGGCGAGAAACCTCCCGTAGAGCAGGAGGGCAAAAGCTCGCTTGATCTGGATTTCAGTGTGAGTACAGACGGTGAAAGCGGGACCTCACGATCCTTCTGACTTTTTGGATTGTTGCATGAACATCCTGACCGCTCAGTGTGTATGATGTCCTTTCACTCAAACGCTGGGAAGCACGTAGCGAGCGTGTCAGGTGACGAGTTGGTGCTTCTGCCTGTTTTTGCAATCGGACCACACACGTACCGTGGCTTCACCGAAACACAACAGAAATAACATCGTCACCAGGAAACGTTGCGTAAACGGAGACCAGGAAGTTCGGGTTTCGGTTCGGTCTTCCGTCGGCCCTCCCGCCGCCTCCATGTAGCAGACAGATATTTTTTGGCTATTCTATGCATTAAAGTGTCAAAAGTTAGCAACTTTCAATTTTGCTGGGTGGCCATGTTGGATTTTCTAATAAGATGATTTCTGTTAATTTTAGCCAAATTAACACGATTTAAACTTTTTGGTGTGAAAAACTGTAGGACCTTTTGGAAATGGAGAAATTGGCTTTTTAGTGGCAGTTGTGACCGACGGGAAACGACATTTCTCAGTGTTTGTTTCAGGAATGATTTTTTTCTTCAGACGGCGACATTTTGAAAATCACAGCTGAACGCAGGGAAACGCCTTAAGTTGCTTGTTATGGAGACACAGAAAACATGAGGAGGTGAACAGGCAAGCTGCTTCATGCAGTCTCCGTCTCAGTCAGGGGTCAGGACAAGCCGTCCTTTCAAAGCATGTCAGAGGCTCGGTCGGGCTTCAGCCATGGGAGACCCAATCAGGAGCCTCCTACTCCAAATCCTGCAGCGCCATGACTGCATCAACCACGCCACAGAAGGCAGAATCCAGCAAGCAGCTGAAAGTCATCGGCGTGGGCAGGAGTGAGTTTCTGCTGGTCAGTGTCCATACAGAAAGCGGCGCTGATGGGATCTCTCAGGTGGCAACAGAGGAAGAAGGAGAGGATCAGCAGATGACGTCCTCCGTCTTTAAAGTCAACAACACAGTAAATCAGAATTATCCTTGCTGGCTTCAACACCTCTTCTAAAGCAAAGACGATCAGACCAGCGCTCCTCGCCGTCACAGCGCCGTGACGTCCGCTCTGAGTGTTTGTGGGCTGCTAACGCTGCTGAGGAGCCGGATTCCAGCAGCCCGAGGCCCAGAGTGACGGCGAGTTCATTCTATTTGTGTCCCGGACTTGGTGAGCAGAAGAAATCCCGGCCTGCAGGCATCTCTGCAGGAGCAAAGCCTGAACAAGCTCAATCCTTCTGCTTACTGGGCGATCCTGATTCTGCTACTAACACCCCCCCCCACCCCCGCCCCCGCCGCCGCCGCACCTCCGGCTCTACCTGAATCAGGAGGAAACAGGAGCGGCTCTTCCTCTCTCTGCTGGCGTATCATCATGTGGAAGCGTCAGCCGTAAAACAGAGCCGACAACAATCCAAGCTCATGTCTTTAAAAGACGGTCGGCTTAGCGTCGAAAAATCTGGGCTGCAGCGGCGAGCCTCGGGACGTCTTCCGTGTCCAAACTGAAACATGAGGGACCACAGCAGACCCTGCTGTCCACAGAGCCCTGTCTGTGACCTGCTGGAGACGGACGACTGGCTACCACAGCGAGAGCAGCATTAGCAATGCAGCGGCGGACATGGCAGCAGTCTGCAGTACTGAGAGGGCAGCTCCAGTATGGATTAAAAAAACAATCACCATTATTTTGGAAAGCATTCTTTCATTCATTTTCTGCCGCTGCTCCCTTTCGGGGTCGCGGGTGGCTGGCGCCGATCCCAGCTGCTGTGGGCGACGGCAGGGTCACCCTGGACAGGTCGCCAGTCTGACATATAGAGACAGACAAACATTCACACCTAGGGGCAATTCAGGGTGACCAATTAAACTACCATACATGTTTTTGGACCATAGGAGGAAGCCAGAGTACCCGGAGAGAACCCACACACACACGGGGAGAACATGCAAACTCCAGACAGAAAGGCCCCGAGCTCCGGCCGGTATTTGAACCCAGGACCTTCTTGCTGTGAGGCAAGAGCGCTAACCACCGTGCTAACTGTCACGCACTGTGCAGGCCTGGAAAGCATTCCAATCAAAATTATTTACAGGATTATGTCTTTGAAAAAACGGTTGAAGGATTCGTACCCTGCTTTTCCCCGCCTGTCAAAGTCGTCTCCGGTCAATAAGAAGCTGGTTCAGCGCCTCCAGCACTGCTTTATATTAGGAAATATTAGTAATTCTATCTGCTATGTTTTAAACACCCAAGTCCAAACAACTGGACTTCACCTTACCCCGGAACCTGCATAACAGCATAGTCATGACAAGTATAGATATACGACACATAGACCCTGTCCTGATGGTGGATGGACGTCTGTATTGCAAAGCTCACAGACAGAGGTTGTGCTTTCCGTTTGCATTTGATCATCACCTGCAAAGAACGGCAACTAAATGAAGTTTCCGTCACGACAAACAGATCTGCTCGTTCCAGGATCCATTCGCACAACGTGGCCTTAATGAACGGAGTGCTGAAGCAGAACGAGCCAGCTCACATGGAGCTGAGGTTTTATTCAATATAACAAACGCGTCTTGACAGGAACCACAGCTACAGATTGCGTCTCGTTGCCATGGCGCCTTCAGCTTCGGGGTCGTGTCGAACACAGCACAGTGTCAGGCCTTGGCAGGTAACAGTTTCCAGCCGGATGCCCACACTGTGTAAATAATTGATCTCCTCGCATGCATGTGTGCGCTCATGGCTGCGTTGGTCTTGACGTGGCGTGTGGTCCGGCTGCTTGGCACGCCATTGCTCTCTGGAGGCAGCGAGAAGCCACGGAGACCAGGGTTTGGGTCACAGAGCGTTGTTTTCTTCACGTTGTGGAAGATGGATTTGTTTCTTACTTATTCGTCCTCTGGGGACGGATGTCGGTGTGCGGCGCCAAACCAAGCAGTGTGTATTTATGTTGGGGCTCCAGCTGTCACCTTCACTACAGCCTGGCGAGTCCAGCCTGATCCGTACCGCCTATCATGATCCAGTCAACAGGAGATGATTGGTTTATGGAACCAGAGGGCCGCTGTGGAGCCTGGTTTGAATCTTATGATTGAGCTGAGGAGATTAAAAAGCTCCTGACAGACGGTGTGAAATCTCTTTACCTGGTCTGCAGGCCTTACTTTTACCAGCCACGGAGAAGCCCGGCCACAGCCTGACGACATTGCAGTGATCCAGAGAGTGCTGAAAGGATTACCGTCCGCACTCCCCCTATTCGCCGCTCTGCCATATTGGACCACATCGCGCTGAAACACGCCGAAGAGATCGGATGTTTGGTGGCTGCTGCCAGAGGCACCATGGGCTGGGAGGCGCAGCCTGGTCCGGCTCGTGGGCAGACTCAGTGAGACGGCGAGGATAAGGTAAAGGAGGGATGACCCACGGAGGAGAGGAGGATCCCTGAAGGAGAGGCGGGAGTCTCAGCTGAGAGAAACGAGAGGCAGACATCTGCCGGCCTAAGAAAGTTTGGATTCAGTGTGTTTGAAGCTCCAGTGCGGGACCAGGAGAGTCCGGTCCACTTCACCACGCGGCATCATTCAGGACCGGTTCCCGGTTTCAAGGGAAACTGAAAAAGTTTCGGGTCCCTTCAGAAAAGCCCAGAGGCTCTGAAAGCACAGCTGCTGGAGAAAGGCCTGTTCAGGCTGGAGCGTCCAGACCGAGACAGGGACAGGGACAGGGACAGGGACAGGGACAGGGACAGCGCCAGTGGACCGCTCTCCGCCACCCATCTGCACCGGCGTCAAACCGCTGATCCTCCGGCTGTGAAATGAGAGCGGTGACCACTGTCCCAAAGCCGAAGTCTACAAAGTCACTCATAAAAATCTGGAATGGAAGCTGGACGGTGGCCTCCCAATGCAAAGGTTGCAGGTTTGATTCCCCAGCTCCACTTACGTGTCAATGCGTGTGTGAACGGGTGAATGTGATTCAGTGTGGAAAAGCAGGGTTGTTGATTTTTCAATCTCTCGCTTTAACTTCAACGTTCCACAAATGAACCTTTTCCCGTTTGATCTCAGATCATTAAGTTTTGTTTGAGGAAAAAAAAAACAAACCTTCCTTGTCATTATCTGTCCCAGCGTTTTCTTTGACTTTGTCGTGTTTTTTCTGAAAGTTTATTCCTGTTTCCAGCCTCCATCTCTCTTTTCTCATCCCTTCCTTCCCTCCTCTGCTGCCCTAACGTGACCTTCTGTTCCGCTCTTCTCCGTCCTCCATCGCCGCAGAGCGCCTCCTGCCGGGCCGACGCCTCGCGGCATTGCTTCCAACGGCAGGCGGAGGTGACACCGAGCAGACAGATCGGCAAGAACGAAGGAGGAGGAGGAGGAGGAGGAGGAGAGGCTGACGGTCACGACAGGAACAGTGAAACCAAACGAGACAGAACGAGAGGCGAGGAGAGAGATGAGACGGCAGAATGTCACTTTCCGGCGAGCCACAGAAACCTCGGGCCATCATTTCACCGAGCGCAGAGGAAGACGATGATGAGGCGGGATGGGATGAAGCCGGCGGAGAGGAGAGGGAGCGCGAGGGGGAGGAGGGGTGAGGAGGGTTAAAGAGAAAATGAGAGCAAAGAGGGAAGCAGTAAAGAGGCAGACGGTTTTCATTAAACGCCGCTGACTCATCCACCTGAACGCTGAGAATTGATTTGCGAGGTGGAAAATGTTCGCGTTTCATCAACTCATCCCCGCTAAACTGTGTTAAAGCATCCGCCGCTCTCAGCAAGTCATTTCAGTCATTTTCCTCTTCAGAGCGGCGCATTGGGAAGAGACGCAGTGTGGAGACATGACAGAGGAGGCGGAGCAGAGACAGGAAGGAACTCCACCTCAAACACTTCCTCTGATACTGCATTCACACACAGGGAGAACATGGAAACTCATCCATGAAAGACCAACAACCAGCATCCATCCATTCCTCCACCCATCCCTCCATCTTCTGCTGCTCTGCGCCGACCAGTGGAGCATCTCGTTTCCATGACTACCGAGGCAGAAAACATCGGGAGGATCATGTTTGCAACGATAATCTGGTGTTTCTTTTTCTGCACCATCGCTTCCCGTTTCATTTCCATCCAGCTGCAGGTGAAGAGCCCGTCTCTGCTGCCCAGAGAGACCAATCCTCCACCGCAGCTGGTGGAGCTTCGGTGGAGGATTGAGGGATGAAATCTGAGTGTGGCTCAAAGTTTGCTGGGATTCCCTTTTACGGTATTTCTCTGGCGTCTGATAAGCTCATTGGCCTGTCTCATGGCACTACGGGAGCCGTCTGCCGCACCAGGCCAGAACCGGACTGGACTCCACCGTGTCGACCTGAAGTCGGCAGGTGGAAAAACGGCTCCGCTCAGAGAATCGCGAATGGAACCAAACGGTGAACCTCTTCAAAGTGGGGGACCGATCGATTTCCAGTGGGTGACGGTCAGGAAAGACAGAGCTGGGTGGAGGCCGGGTGGAGAGAGAGCGGAATGAGCAGAGAACAGGGAGAGACGGTGGGGCGGACAGGCGTGGCCAATCGACGGAGCGGTGAGAGTCTCAACGCTTCCCGCTAAACGCCTCCTTCAGTTCACTTTACTGGGTCACACTCACATCAAGGCATCTGTCTGCAAGAAGCTGTGTGTGTGTGTGTGTGTGTGTGTGTGTGTGTGTGTGTGTGTGTGTGTGTGTGTGTGTGTGTGTGTGTGTGTGTGTGTGTGTGTGTTCATGAAGAAAGTTACCACTTCTTGTTCCTGAGTTCACAGATAACTCATTGGATTGTGGACGTGCTGTTCAGGGTTACCGACCGCTCGCCCCTCAACACGTCTTTTCGCTTCATGATTCGTTACAACACTGAGCCCGTCCGTCTGGTTTTTAATCTTTTTTTTTAAAGCAACACTAAGGAACTTTCAGTTTTTGTTGATTTTGGCGGCGCCAGTGGACAACAGCAGTAGTGTTTTGCCTGAAGGAATACTACAGTTCCCATGAGGCCTAGCGAGTGGCGTGGTAAAATGCTGCTCCCGGTGGCGTGCTGTCGGACTGAACTCGCCTTCATTTGTTTCCAGTGGCTGTGTGAAGGACGGATAGCGACGAGGTCATGAATCTAATGGTGGCTAAACAATGTTATATCATGATGTGACGCATGCCGTAAAGCAGTCCGCACATTTGGAGTTTTTTAGTGTGCAGGGCTCCTACCACCCTCCTCACAGCTGCTCAGTCCAAATGAAGCAACACTGACGCCCTCAGGCTGTGACAGAGGGTCATTCAACTAGTTGTAAGTCGAAGTATCATCACAGAAGATATTAAAATGTTTTATTAAGGGTGAAAAGTTCCTTAGTGTAGGTTCAATAAATTGATCAGCCTGAATTTGCCGCTGCTGTGGAGCTACTGTAACATCCCTGCAACTGGACGCCGGAAAAGTGTGACGCTGTGGTGCACCTTGTGCTGCGTTGCCAGGTTTGAATGCAGATGCTTGGAGCGCATATGAAAGAAATGGATGTAGCTGCTGTGTTGCCACGTTATCAGCCAGCACCTCCCAAACAGCTCTACACCTTTAATCACGCTCACCCATTCATTGTCACATTCGCACACCAGCGGAGGCAGCTGCCGTGCTCGGAGCCCAGTCCGTCCGTGGGGAGCAGTTTGAGGTTCAGAGTCTTGCTCAAAGACACTTCGACACGCCGCTGAACCAGCCCTCCATGTTTCACGTATCTGAACGTCTCGTCAGGAATCCAAATTCTGTGACTTCCTGAATTTCATCTGAACCATTTTTACACCTTCAACAAACTGCAAATCATGAATCCCTCCAAAAAACTCAGAAAGATTGGCTGAGCAGCAGAGGAATACCCTGTCCTTGAAACTGATGTGCAAAGGATGAATAAAAGTGAGCAGTGAGGAATTAAAGCATCTCCAAGCCTGGTGACTGCTGGGATCTGCATTGGCTCATCTTCACCATGTACAAGAAAGACCCGTCTTCTGTCAGTATGTCTAAAAACCAAACTGGATTCTGTTAATCGGCTGTATTTCATGTTACTTCATCTTTTGAGCATGTCTGTTGATGAAAAGTACAAAAAGTGAACAGAATGAAACAAACACGGTGCAGATGTTGTTTGGTAAAGTTCTGTGTATCTTTAGATTTTTCCACTGGGAAACAATATCTTATCCTTTAGCTGACAGTTGCCGAAAAGTTCAAGTTAGTCTGTCAATATGGGTGTAAGTGGTCTCCATCGTGAGTGTTTAGAGTGTAGTGTTCGCGCGCACACGCACGCACGCATGCACGCACGCATTCCATGGAAACATGGTGTTTTCAAAATATTTTTGTAAATTTGAAACTTTGCTGAAAGAATAATTCAAAGCGATGTTTTGAACTAAAACCTGAGACGTGATGTCAACAGGATCTAAAACCCCAGCTCCTTCCTGGACTCCTGCTGATGACCTCTGGTGACCTCTGCTGACCGTCTCTTCTCCGCCCCCCGCTGTGTGCTCGGTGCTTGTCGTGCACGGCGCTCCCGTCGCTCCGGGCCGCCCGCTGCCGACTCCCAGCCTGTTTCTACAAACAATGCAGCACCGCTCTGCCCACATGAGTGTGTGACCCGGATCAGGATGACGGAGTGAATCACTGCCAGCAGTTAATAACAGCATGAGCCCATCTGAACGCGGACACGAGCGCAGGGAAACGCCGCGTGATTGGCTGCAGTCGGCTGCACTTAACGGTCTGCATGGTTTCTCAGCGCTATATATAAATATAAATAGCCTTTAATTATTCAGGGTCGAGCACAGATGCTCTCCCTCCGTCACGCTCAGTTTCACACACACACACACACACACACACACACACACACACACACACACACACACACACGCGCACACACACAAACACACACTTACTTTCTGGTACAGTATGCTTTCACACAATCACTCTCACGGAGCAATTAAGACTCTTAAAGCTGTAGTGTCTCCAGTAAAGGACTGCAGTGATGGAGGCGCTGCATCCTGCGTGGGCGGAGCTCATCTCTTCAGACAGAAAGACATGGACAACATGGCAGTTCCCGCCGTGTGGTTTTACGTGAATAAAGCACACATCTCATTTCCTGCTCAGTAATCAGGGAAAACCCCAGACATCAACGTCAGGACCGTCGGTGGGGAGAGGGTTTGTCATTTCTGAGCTCACAGCTCCACAAAACAGGTCAGGAGGACAAGAAAACGAAGTTACTCAAGTCTTCATTTCTTGGGTCACATGAATGGAAAACACCAAATGTGACTTCTCCTCGTCTGGTAATGTCCTGATGAAATAAATGAGTTGAGGAGTTCCTCAGGGTGCGAGTCTCGGTCCTCTACATTTATGGATTCGGTTAGTCTTTTTCAAAGTTAAACGAGTATTTAGTAACTTTCAGTTATTTACATTTTAATTACAAGGATAACATATTAGTGAACATCTCACTCTAAATACATTTTAATTAGTTGCTGTGACTATCTGGACATGTTGAATGTCCTCTGATCCATCCATCCATCTCTCTGTTCAAAACACATGAAAGACCATCTCCGACCACTGACCACATAGACGTAACTGTCTATCAGGAGGCTTTCATCAATAAGTGCTTGTAAAAACAAACAAAACAAAACATGAAATAGACATTGGACCTGGGCTTTGATGGAACAGACAGCCTGACTGAACACATGTACACTGGACAAAGGAACACTGAACATGATGAAGTAATATGAAGGACTGATTGGAAATGTTCTCCTCACCATCTGTTTCACACCTCCTCACATATCTGCCAACATAAAGAGAAGAAACATCATTTTTAATCCTCAGAATGTGAAGAATCTCTGGGAAATGTGAAAAGCTGTTTCTTTTCCTCAGTTGTTTTCTCAGTTAACTTGAAGGTTGTTTGGACTTATTATCCAGAAAATGGTTAAAAACAAAAGTAGATATTCTTCGGAGAGTGGTTATGTTTGTATTCATCAGGGGTTTAGTCTTTCTCACACCACTTTAAATCACCCTGCCGGTTTGGGCTCCGTCGTTCACACCCATAAAAACTGTTTGTCTTCTGCTCTGCAGCTTCATCAGCCACGACAAACATGAATTACTAATGCTCATTAAATATCCCAGCTCTGACTAGTGGCGGTTTTTCTGGCTCCATTCTCAGTCAGGACAGATGATTTTCCTTCTTGATGCACTCTTGTTTTCTGTCTTGTCCCCCAGGACACTTAAGACTTTAGCTTCAGTGTTTTTAATAATTGAATAAGTCGTGTTTGGTGCTTTTGTCCTATTTTTAGCCTTGTTTGAAGCATCTGATGCATCGTTTGGATTGTCTGAATACTTACCTCTCATCGCTTTGTCACTGAATACAGAATCAGCCTCCGCTGGCTCGGCCGCCATCGTGAACAAAACGAAGAGCGAGCGCCACTGCTGAAAATCAGGACCGTGCAGCGATACGGAGGAGGTCAGAGGCGTCTGAAGGACGACGGGATACCTGCCGACACCTCCCGCTGACCCTCTGACCTCCGAGAGGCGTCGGAGCCCCGAGGCTAATCGATGGCTTTGATTCAAGCCGCTGATTGATGGGAAATGAAGAAGTCTCAGTCAGCAGTGCTGAGCTGATGCGCTGACACACACACCGCTTATCGACTCTTCCCAGAGTGTGTTAGTGTTTACATCATTCAGTGGCGCGGTGGGGCAGTGGATATAAGAGCGGCTTCCTCACAATTAATCAATCAAAGCGCGTGACACCGAAGCCCCGTTCACACCACGACGGAGCCAGAAGACACTGCAAACGACTGTAACCCGCCCCAGATGACCGGCTCACATGGCAAACACTGAAGGAACTGGTGGGGTTTGACGGCACGCTGGGACGGAACCGGGTTCAAATTCAATGACATTTAAACTCCAGATAAACTACAGAGACCTCCGCTGGAGGCCTAAACTTCTGAACATGGAGGCCAGAGACAAAGAGCCTCACCAGTTCAGCCAGTAGAAATAAAGAAGCAGGTGAAGGAGGAGCTCGGACTGTACTCAGGGCTCAGGGACAGTCGCTGCAGGGTGGTGGTGGAAGGTGGAGGTGAAGATGGTGAAAGAGACAAGCAGGAGGGACTGGCAGGTGGAGCAGCAACCATCGTGGCCAGGTTCCTGCAGTCCTCCACCCCATCGCTCCTCCAGACACCAGTTTCACTCAGTTTCAGATGGACCTGGTTGGACCACTCACCTATCAGCCAGCGGTAACCGGTATATCGCTGTGATAACCGGCTACCTCACCAAGTGGCCTGAAGCAGAGGCTATGCCCAACAAAGTCTTGGTGAAGTTGATCTGTTGCTACTCCAATGTCAAAGTTCTCATCACAGACCAGGGCCGAGAGTTCTGCAACTGTGTCAACGAACAGTTCTGCAGACATCTCAAGATCGACCACCACAAGACGACCGCCTACCACCCACAGTCCAACGGCCAGACTGAGCGACTCAACCAGAGACTTTGCAATGCAGCTGTAAAGTACGTCAGCAAGCAGCAGGACTGGGATGAGGACATCCAGCCCTTTCTTGTTATTTTTTTTCTTTGTAATTTGCCATTCAGTGTGATATATCATCATAAAAATATCTGTGATCTTGTTACATTTTTAACTATGTATAATACTTGTTATATACCTTAATAAATGTTTTTTTTTAAATGTTGTTTTGTTTTCATTATACATTCCAAAAGTAAAAAAAAAAAAAATTAACCATTCCCTAAATTTGGAGGGGGGTCTATTTTCCATGGGGGGGGGGGGGGGGGGGGGGGGGGGGTCCATGTTCCGCTGCGGAATATGGACCCCCAGGTCCATATTCTACGGGGGTCCATATACAATCTTACACCGGGTCCTCCTGAACCACATAATCACGGGCTGTAACGCCTGATGCTAGTGCTAATGCTAACACGCCAGCGTAAAAAGTCATGAAAACCTGCTAAGCTAACAGCGGCGAGCACCACCGCTGGTTGTCACGTTTCACAGAGAACCACAAAAACACTTGTGTTTACCTCCAGCGTTCCTAACGTTCCCCAGAGGAGAACTGGCGGTCAGTGCTGGAAGTCCGGAACAAAGTACTCCATTTAGCTGTCCATAAACCGCGGGAAGGCGACCAAACAGCGGCTCATTACGTCAACACGCTACAGGTGAAGGTGAGCGTTAGCCCCGCCCCTGAACCGGAAGAAGGGCCATGATTGGCTGTGAAGTACAGACCTTCCAATGAGAGAAGAGCATCTTACAGGTTGACCTACATGCTGCAATGAGCTTGACTGTCCACTTTGAAATGAGGTGACTGAACTGGCTTTAAAGGGGCTGTATCATGCAAAATTTACTTTTTGTATGTTTTAACCTTGTTATATAGTTATGTACTCACCAAAAACACCCCAAAGCATTTTTATCCTTCGTGCCTGTGTGTTTAAGCTTCCCTCGTGTTTCTGCTGCTCAGAGACGCAGCCCCTCCCACACCGTGAAAACGCTCTGTTTCCCATGTTGACGTCACACTGTGAAGATGGCTCCCCTGAGCCCCCCTCCCACAGGCCCTCGGCAATCAGCGTTGCTGCTTTTTGTTACTCCGATTACGGAGATAAACTTTAACCATCGACTGAAAGCAACAATCAAGCAAGAGCAAGAGTCTGAAGGGTCTGAAGGGTCTGCGCTTGGTGAGTTTCTAACAGGAAAAGACGTTTTTGCGTGTCTTTGTGTGTAGAGAAGCTAAAGCTAAAGAGCTAAAGCTGTCCAGCGTATTTGTTTTGAAGCGCTGATTGGCTGAAGTACGCAGTCAGTCAAAGTCCACAGGGGGAGAGGCGGGATTGTCAGTGAACCAAAGCGTTTTCTCTTCCGGGTTTCAGAATTAGCCCCAGAAAATCTTTTATTTCACACAAAATTACTTTAACTTAGCACCAAAAATAAACTATTACCATGTTAATGCCATTTCTAGGATTTGGACTAGCTAGAAAAGCATGATACAGCCCCTTTAACACTTTTCAAATATCTCCAATTGAGAGGTTTATCACGTTTTCAGAACGTTCTCCACAACAGTCTGTTAGCAAAATTCATGTTTTTGTACACATATTTTTTATTTATATATATATCTCCAACTTGCTCTATGAGTGTCTTGTTCCAGTAGCCAATTTCTCATCAGTATGCCCTGGTTCCACAACAACTGACGTGAACCTTGTTGACCCGGGCGACGTCCGAGCCGGTATGACTCTGTCATTTATGGTTTCGCTCATGCTGAGGTGTGGACATGTATGTGTTAAGGGCCTTGTCTAAGGGCCCAACTGGATTACCATACGCTCGAGCCGGGATTCGAAACCCCAACCTCTTGTTCCAAAGTCTGTGTCCCTAACCACTAGACTATCCAGCCACTATCCAGTCATGGCGGCACAAGAACAGGCCCTTAACAATAGAGGCCGGGATCTACCACACCACACAAGACCCCAGGTGCAGACTGTGCAAAGAAGCCCCAGAGACAGTACAGACCATCACAGCAGGGGGTCAGATGCTGGCAGGCAAGGCATACATGGAACGGCACAACCAGGTAGCGGGCATCGTGTACAGGAACATATGTACCGAGTATGGACTGGAGGTCCCAGGGTCAAGATGGGAGACACCTCCAAAGGTGGTCGAGAACAATCGAGCCAAGATCCTGTGGGACTTCCTTATCCAGACTGACCAGCAGGTGATGGCCAATCAACCTGACATAGTGGTGGTGGATAAACAGCAGAAGACAGCTGTGGTGATAGATGTAGCAATCCCAAGTGATGGAACATCAGGAAAAAGGAGCAGGAGAAGCTGGAGAAATACCAAGGGCTGAGGAAGAGATAGAGAGAGAGTGGGGCATGAAGACAACAGTGATACCAGTAGTGATCGGGACACTGGGAGCAGGAACCCCCAAGCTGGGAGGATGGCTCCAGCAGAGACAAGGAACAACATCTGAGAGCTCTGTTCAAAAGAGCGCAATCCTAGGAAGAGCTAAGATCCTGCAGAACCCTCAAGCTCTCAGGCCTCTGGTAGAGGACCCAAGCTGGAAGGAGACTGACACAACACCGCTGCGGTGGCGAGAACACAGTTTATATATATATATATATATATATATATATATATATATATGTATATGTGTGTGTGTGTGTATGTATGTATATATATATATATATATATATATATATATATATATATGTATATGTGTGTATGTATATATATATATATATATATATATATATATATATATATATATATATATATACATAAAAATGTATATATATATATACATAAAAATGTATATATATATACAGTATATATGTATATATATATATACATATATACATACATATATATACTGTATATATATATATACATACATACATACATATATATATATATATATATATATATATATATATATATATATAAAAAACTAGATAAAATTAATTAAACCAGGGCCATTCAACATTTTGGAAATGCCGCCGTGCTCCTGGTCCT